>NC_090340.1:61490445-61790445 GCF_035084215.1 Heptranchias perlo | reverse complement strand
TCAGTACTGACCCTCCGACAGTGCAGTACTCCCTCAGTACTGCACTGTGAGTGTCAGCCTAGTTATTGTGCTCATGTCCCTGGAGTGGGGCTTGGAACCCACAACCTCTGACTCAGAGGCAAGAGTACCAGCCACTGAGCCATGGCTGAGCACCCAAGTGAAAGAGGCATATTGGGGTACACTTGGGCCTGTGATGCACTATCTGTTCAGCTACCTGTGCTGCTTCTCTTCCTTCCTCTTCACCACCAAGCAAAAAAAACCGTCCCAGGTCCACCTTCTCTTACCCAAGTCCTGGATCACTGTCTCTCACTCTCTCTCTAGTTTCTGCGCCATCTCCCCCCCCATTTCCTTTCCAAGCTCTTATTTTTTTCTTGCAGTTTTCTGGTGCAAAGCTTCACCTGTCAGGATCACCAGTCAGAAAATCAGGCCTAAACTGCTCACCGTTTTCTGTTCATTTATTTTAGTGGATAGAAAACTTAGGGCAGTGTGAGCCCAGGCTTTCGATTGGTACGCCCAGCGGGGAACGTTCCGAAACACCAAAGATGAAAGTCTAGGCCTGTGCCTTTAGGTGCAAGACCAAAAATTCAGTTTGCCTTTTTTGTGGCCTAAGCTATTTGTGCTGCCACCTTTAATAACCTTCTCCTCGTCATTAAAGATGACTGACGTCTAGCTGAAAGCAACAAACGTCATAATGTTTTAGCCAAGGGTTGGCATGGGGATGGGTGGAGTGAAAGATGAAATCAAGAGCTCCACACTTCACAATCAAATGAGAAGTGTACGTGCGTGTGCGTGTGCACACGTGTGTTTGCGAGTGCATCTGTGTGTTTAATATGCATGCGTGGTTATGTGTCTGTGTGTGTGTTTGCGTGCACAGATATCTAGGAACGTAGGAACAGGAGGAGGTCATCCAACCCCTCGAGCCTGTTCCGCCAATCAATTAGATCATGACGGGAGAAGACACAAAAAAACCTCCCAGAAATACTAGAGAACCAAGGGTCTGGCGAGAATGAGGAACTGAAAGAAATTAGTGAAAAAATAATACTAGAGAAATTAATGGGAGTGAAAGTCGATAAATCCCAAGGACCTGATGATCTAGGTTGGCACACTGTGACTAGTGGGGTACCGCAGGGATCGGTGCTTGGGCCCCAGCTATTCACAATCTATATCAATGATTTGGATGAGGGGACCAAATGTAATATTTCCAAGTTTGCTGATGACACAAAACTAGGTGGGAATGTGAGTTGTGAGGAGGATGCAAAGAGGCTTCAAGGGGATATAGACAGGCTAAGTGAGTGGGCAAGAATATGGCAGATGGAATATAATGTGGAAAAATGTGAAATGCAGAGTATTTTTTAAACGGTGAGAGATTGGGAAATGTTGATGTTCAAAGGGATCTGGGTGTCCTTGTACATGAGTCACTGAAAGCTAAGCAAGCAATTAGGAAGGCAAATGGTATGTTGGCCTTTATTACAAGAGGATTTGAGTACAGAAGATGTCTTACTACAGAAGATGTCTTACTGCAAAAGACCCGTTTATTCCTACTCTTTTTTTCTGTCTGTTAACTAATGCTTAATCCATGCCAGTATATTACCCCCAATTCCCTGTGCTCTAACTTTGTGCACCAACCTCCTGTGTGGGACCTTATCGAAAGCCTTCTGAAAATCCTAATACACCACATCCACTGGTTGCCCCTTATCTATTCTACTTGTTACATCCTCAAAGAACTCCAATAGGTTTGTCAAACATGATTTCCCTTTCATAAATCCATGTTGACTCTGCCAAATCCTGAAAAATTAATTTAAACATTCTTTTAAATTACATTACAGTGAAGGCAGCAAAAGATATCTTACTGCAATTATATAGGGCCTTGGTGAGACCTCACCTGGAGTATTGTGTACAATTTTACTCTCCTTACCTAAGAAAGGATATACTTGCCATAGAGGGAGTGCAACAAAGGTTTACCAGACTGATTCCTGGGTTGGTGGGATTGTCGTATGAGGAGAGATTGAGTAGACTAGGCCTGTATTCTCTAGAGTTTAGAAGAATGAGAGGTGATCTCATTGAAACATGCAAAATTCTTACAGGGCTCGACAGAGGAGTTGCAGGGAGGATGTTTCCCCTGGCTGGGGAGTCTAGAACCAGGAGTCACAGTCTCAGAATAAGGGGTAGACCATTTAGGACTGAGATGAAGAGAAATTTCTTCACTCAGAGGGTGGTGGATCTTTGGAATTCTCTACCCCAGGGGGCTGTGGAGGCTCAGTCATTGAGTACATTCAAAACAGAGATCGATAGATTTCTAGATATTAAAGGCATCAAGAGATATGATGTGGAGATGCCGGTGATGGACTGGGGTTGACAATTGTAAACAATTTTACAACACCAAGTTATAGTCCAGCAATTTTATTTTAAATTCACAAGCTTTCGGAGGCTTCCTCCTTCGTCAGGTAAATGTTCAGGAGCTCCTATAACTTGGTGTTGTAAAATTATCAAGAGATATGAGGATGGTGCAGGAAAATGGCGTTGAGGTAGAAGATCAGCCATGATCTGATTGAATGGCGGAGCAGGCTCGAGGGGCCGGATGGCCCACTCCTGCTCCTATTTCTTATGTTCTTATGATCTGTACCTCAAATCCATTTACCTGCGTTGGTTCTGTATCGCTCCATACCATTACTCAACAAAAATCTATCATACACAGTTTTGAAATTTTCAATTCCACATTTCCACAACCCTTTGTGTGAAGAAGTGCTTCCTGACATCACCCCTGAATGCCCTAGCTCTAATTTTAAGGTTATGCCCCCTTGTTCTGGACTCCCCTAATCCGTGTATCTGCGTGTATGTACGTATGTACGCCTGTGTGTGTGCACATATATCTGTGTATGTATGTGGGTGTGCATGTGGACATATATTTTTGTGTGTGCTCACATATACGTGTGAGAGAGAGAGAGAGAGAGAGAGACGCATGTATGCAGTCTTGTGGCAAACTGAGGGACTAAAAGACTGACTTTGTTGACTTTCAGTCTCGACCTTCAGATGACTGAGCCAGTTGATGGTTTGAGAAGACAGCAGGCAGATGCAGCAGCTGATACTGAAAGGAATGAAGGAGATGTCCATCAAGCGGGTAATCTGAAAGTTTCAAACCTTGAGCAGACCCTGAACTTCACAGTCATCAATTAATAATCACTCCCATAAACCGACTGTCGCTATTACTCAGCATTTCAATAACCAGCATTGGTCAACAGGTCAATACAAAATCCATCAGGCAATTATTATTTTTGGAAATAAACTGATAGATGGGGCTAATTCACATTTAATGACGGGGCTCAGCTCAGCACACTGAGTCTATATCCCAAAGCATCAAACTATTACTGGAATGACATCTGTATAAATCACTCTACCATTCTACAGTTTTTATTTCCTGTAAATTAAGCTCCTATCTTTGTTGGTTGGGGGAGGGGAGGATTCTTTCTCAGGATTGACAGCAATTGAACTTTGTTGCATAAGAGAGGCCACCTTAAACACAGCTCCACCTTAACAGCACAATACCGCTGTATGTTACATGGCAGAACACTCACGCGAATATAAAACGTGCAAATCATCGGGCTCCCCATGAGAAATTCCACTGGAGAGCAACCAGAATATATTTTAAAAATGGGAGTTTTGAGTAGTTGTTACTGTAGTGGTGTCTTTTTTTTATTCGTTCATGGGATGTGGGTATTGCTGGCGATATTGCCCATCCCTAATTACCCTTGAGAAGGTGGTGGTGAGCCGCCTTCTTGAACCGTTCCAGTCCGTGTGGTGAAGGTTCTCCCACAGTGCTGTTAGGAAGGGAGTTCCAGGATTTTGACCCAGCGACAATGAAGGAACGGCGATATATTTCCAAGTCGGGATGGTGTGTGACTTGGAGGGGAACGTGCAGGTGGTGTTGTTCCCATGTACCTGCTGCTCTTGTCCGCCTAGGTGGTAGAGGTCGCGGGTTTGGGAGGTGCAGTCGAAGAAGCCTTGGCGAGTTGCTGCAGTGCATCCTGTGGATGGTGCACACTGCAGCCACAGTGCGCCAGTGGTGAAGGGAGTGAATGTTTAGGGTGGTGGATGGGGTGCCAATCAAGCGGGCTGCTTTGTCCTGGATGGTGTCGAGCTTCTTGAGTGTTGTTGGAGCTGCACTCATCCGGGCAAGTGGAGACTATTCCATCACACTCCTGACTTGTGCCTTGTAGATGGTGGAAAGGCTTTTGGGAGTCAGGAGGTGAGTCACTCGCCGCAGAATACCCAGCCTCTGACCTGCTCTTGTAGCCACAGTATTTATATGGCTGGTCCAGTTAAGTTTCTGGTCAATGGTGACCCCCAGGATGTTGATGGTGGGGGATTTGGCGATGGTAATGCCGTTGAATGTCAAGGGGAGGTGGTTAGACTCTCTCTTGTTGGAGATGGTCATTGCCTGGCACTTGTCTGGCACGAATGTTACTTGCCACTTATGAGCCCAAGCCTGGATGTTGTCCAGGTCTTGCTGCATGCAGGCTCGGACTGCTTCATTATTTGAGGGGTTGCGAATGGAACTGAACACTGTGCAATCATCAGCGAACATCCCCATTTCTGACCTTATGATGGAGGGAAGGTCATTGATGAAGCAGCTGAAGATGGTTGGGCCTAGGACACTGCCCTGAGGAACTCCTGCAGCAATGTCCTGGGGCTGAGATGATTGGCCTCCAACAACCACTACCATCTTCCTTTGTGCTAGGTATGACTCCAGCCACTGGACAGTTTTCCCCCTGATTCCCATTGACTTCAGTTTTACTAGGGCTCCTTGGTGCCACACTCGGTCAAATGCTGCCTTGATGTCAAGGGTAGTCACTCTCACCTCACCTCTGGAATTCAGCTCTTTTGTCCATGTTTGGACCAAGGCTGTAATGAGGTCTGGAGCTGAGTGGTTCTGGCGGAACCCAAACTGAGCATCGGTGAGCAGGTTATTGGTGAGTAAGTGCCGCTTGATAGCACTGTCGATGACACCTTCCATCACTTTGCTGATGATTGAGAGTAGACTGATGGGGCGGTAATTGGTTGGATTAGATTTGTCCTGCTTTTTGTGGACAGGACATACCTGGGCATTTTTCCACATTGTCGGGTAGATGCCAGTGTTGTAGCTGTATTGGAACAGCTTGGCTAGAGGCGCAGCTAGTTCTGGAGCACAAGTCTTCAGCCGGGATGTTGTCGGGGCCCATAGCCTTTGCTGTATCCAGTACACTCAGCCATTTTTTGATATCACGTGGAGTGAATTGATTTGGCTGAAGACTGGCCTCTGTGATTGTGGGGATATCGGGAGGAGGCCGACATGGATCATCCACTCGGCCCTTCTGGCTGCAAACGCTTCAGCCTTGTCTTTTGCACTCACGTGCTGGACTCCGCCATCATTGAGGATGGAGATGTTTACAGAGCCTCCTCCTCCCGTTAATTGTTTAATTGTCCACCACCATTCACGACTGGATGTGGCAGGACTGCAGAGCTTTGATCTAATCCGTTGGTTGTGGAATCGCTTAGCTCTGTCTATAGCATGTTGCTTCCGCTGTAGTCCTGAGTTGTAGCTTCACCAGGTTGGCACCTCATTTTTAGGTACGCCTGGTGCTGCTCCTGGCACTTCCAGTGCAGTACTGAGGGAGTGCTGCACTGTCAGAGGTGCCGTCTTTTGGATGAGATGTTAAACCAAGGCTCTGTCTGCCCTCTCAGGTGGAAGTAAAAGATCCCATGGCACTATTTCGAAGAAGAGCAGGGGAGTTCTCCCTGGTGTAAAGGGAATTAGGGGTTACGGGGAGCGGGCAGGAAATTGGACATGAATTTAGATTTGAGGTTAGGATCAGATCAGCCATAATCTTATTGAATGGCGGAGCAGGCTCAAGGGGCCAATTGGCCTACTCCTGCTCCTATTTCTTATGTTCTTATGTGTCCTGGCCAATATCTATCCCTGAACCAACATCACTAAAAGCAGATTATCTGATCATTATCACATTGCTGTTTGTGGGATCTTGCTGTGCGCAAATTGGCTGCCGTGTTTCCTATATTACAACAGTGACAACACTTAAAAAAAATGTATTTCATTGGCTATAAAGCACTTTGGAACGTCCTGAGGTTGCGAAAGGCTCTATAAAATGCAAGTCTTTCTTTGTACTACTGCAACAGCTAGCCGCTTAATATTTAAGCATTTTTCATGCTTTTAATCACTTGTATTTTCGTTGTGTGCAGATTGGTGAATGAATGTTATCTGCACTGGTATTAAATTCATTAATCCACAATTATAACGGAGGCAGTTGCGTATTTAAAATAAACAAGTTTAACGCTTCCCCTTAAACAGGAGGCTAATGGATTTAATATGAAATCATTAAACACTCTTACACCAATCTTTGCTCATTTAATTTACTCTCTCTCTGCTGACCAAAGATCTAATGTAATGTTCTCTCCTGATTCCCCTTCCTCCCCTATTGCTTCATGTCTTATCTGATCATAGCATCTGATTATCTGATCATAGACACAGAACGACACATAAACAGATGAGGTTGGGGCGTTTTAATAGTTTTCTGGCCCATCTAACAACAACTAAAAGACCAAAATTAAAATAAAAAACAGCGAGAGGAAAAAAACGCACCGGGATTAAAGCCGCTGAATACTTTACCGGTGTTTATGAAGGGCACTTTTCTCCTCAGTGCCCTCTCACCTCAGATCAGCAGTCACCCTCAATGGTAATTAAAGGCGCCCATTAAAAGAGAGAGCCACTAATTACAAAGAAAATTGGGTTTCTTTTGAAGAGCGCGGAGAGAATTTAAGTGACATCTGGCGTCTGCATCAAGCCAGCTGCGACATCACTAATTGCTTGGTAGCGGGGAGGAAGGACTGGCCCGAGTGTCTTGTCTTTCAGGAAACTTTGAACATATTTGCTGAAATCAATTGTGTTATTTTTTTTTTTGCAGTTTGTTTGTTGCTGTGCATCATCCATCAGGGCTTTTAATTACCCGAAAAGGATTAATTAAAATTCTGAAAATCAATATAGACCATCTCCCCTTAATTTCAGAGAAGCTGTGGAGCTGATTCCCCAATTGGGTCAATCAAACCATCAAGTTTATTGTTCAATGGAGCATGGCTGTATTGGGGTAAGCGTTATGACAGAGAAGAAAATAAATTTAAGAACTTGTCTTTTTATATTGCCTTTCGTGACGTCAGGGCCTCCCAAAGCACTTTACAGTCAATGAAGTACTTTTATTGAAGTGTAGTCACTGTTGTAATGTAGGAAACACAACAGCCTATTTGCGCACAGCAAGGTCCCACAAACAGCAATGTGATAATGACCAGATAATCTGTATTTTAATGATGTTGGTTGAGGGATAAATATTGGCCCAGGACACGCGAGGGAGAACTCCCCCTGCTCTTCTTCAAAATAGTGCCATGGAATCTTTTACGTCCACCTGAGAGGGCAGACGGGGCCTCGGTTTAACACCTCATTCAAAAGACGGCACCTCCGACAGGGCAGCACTCCCTCAGTACCGCACTGGAGTGACAGCCTAGATTATGTGCTCAAGTCTCTGGAGTGGGACTAAGTGATCTAATTGAGGTGTTTAAGATGATAGGATTCTATAGGATCGATAGAGAGAAACTATTTCCTCTGGAGGGGGGTCCAGAACAAGGGATCATAACCTTAAAATTAGAGCCAGGCCGTTCAGGGGTGATGTCAGGAAGCACTTCTTCACACAAAGGGGAGTGGAAATCTGGAACTCTCTCTCCCAAAAAAGCTGTTGAGGCTGGGGGTCAATTGGAAATTTCAAAACTGAGATTGATCGATTTTTGTTGGGTGAGGGTATTAAGGGTTACAGAACCAAGGCAGGTGAATGGAGTTAAGATACAGATCAGCAATGGTGTAATTTTATGGCGGAACAGGCCCAAGGGGCTGAATGGCCTACTCCTGTTCCTATATGAGGGGGGTACTTCCTAGCTTGGAGTCCTGTTCACGTACGGGGTGTAAACATTAAACCAGAGACATCGTGGAGAAAAAAAACTCACATGGGAATCATAGAATCATACAGCACAGAAGGAAGGAGCCCATTCGGCCCATCGTGCCTATGCCAGCTCTTTTGAAAGAGCTATCCAATTAGTCCCACTCCCCCCTGCTCTTTCCCCATTGGCCTGCAAATTTCTCCTGTTCAAGTATTTATCCAATTTGAAAGTTACTATTGAATCTGCTTCCACCGCCCTCTCGGGCAGCGCATTCCAGATCATAACAACTCGCTGCGTAAAAAAAATTTTCTTCATCTCCCCCCTGGTTCTTTTGCCACTTACCTTAAATCTGTATCCTCTGGTTACCGACCCTCCTGCCAGTGGAAACAGTTTCTCCTTATTTACTCTATCAAAATCCCTCATAATTTGGAACACCACTATTAAATCTCTCCGTAACCTTCTCTGCTCTAAGGAGAACAACCCCAGCTTCTCCAGTCTCTCCACAAAACTGAAGTGCCTCATCCCTGGTACCATTCTGGTAAATCTTCTCTGCACCCTCTCCGAGCCTTTAAATGGTGCTGAATATGTCAAATGAGCAAACAGTATCCCTGGGTTGTCATCCCTTTCGTTAAAAGAATTCTCTACCTCTTAGCTTACCAACAGCACTGGGAATTTTCAGTTGAAAAAAAATCAGCTCACATACCGTAATATTTAAAGTCCCAAGGATGCCTGTCCTTGTGGGTACAATTTTTGTCAGTTCCTAGCTGGACCATTATTAGATGGCGCACCCATCTCCAAGGATGGGAACTCTGTGCATGGCGTTCTTGCTCTGTCAAAAGTCCACCATAACTAGAGTTGCCAACTCTGGTTGGACGCATTCCTGGAGGTTTCTTCACCTGCCCTCCTGCCTCCAAACGCCCCACCCGGTCAAACAACCTTTCTTCCCCCGTCTCCGGTGTTTGTAATAGACGAAAGGGTTCAAAGAAAATGAAAAAAAACATACAATTTTAAAAAAAAAACGTCCCTATGATTTTTCTCCCTCGGTTTTTGCTCGCTGCAGTTGTCCGTGAGATTAATCACTAATTCCTGGAAACTCCAGGACAATCCTGGAGGGTTGGCAACCCTGACTGTATCCAGGTCGATGACTGCACCCTTCAATATGAAGCCTGAGGGCTACACTCTGTACATCCACATTTCCATGGAAATTATTGACCTGAAAGAGG
Source organism: Heptranchias perlo (assembly GCF_035084215.1). Classification (NCBI taxonomy): domain Eukaryota; kingdom Metazoa; phylum Chordata; class Chondrichthyes; order Hexanchiformes; family Hexanchidae; genus Heptranchias; species Heptranchias perlo. Next base: position 61,781,251 of record NC_090340.1, on the reverse strand, counting down.
TCTATAAAATAATGAAAGGGCTGGACAGGGTCCCTATTGATAGACTATTCCAGTTTAACAGATTGGGGAGGACCAGGAGACATGAGTTTAGACTATGGGAGAGTGGGAATAGACTGGGAGTTGGGCGGTTCCTCTTTTCCCAGAGAGCAGTGAGCCTCTGGAATGTGTTGCCCGGCTGGTGCGGTGGGTGCCGACTCTCTGCCTTCGAGAGGGAGCTGGACCAGTTCCTGACTGGGGCAGAGATCGCATCATACAGAAGGTCAGTGTCTTTATAGATAACACTCGGGCCGTGTGATCCCCTGGACTGGTTTCCATTGCCTGACGAAGAGGAATTTTCCAGAGTATTTTTTTCCCCTTATTGGCCCTGGGTTTTTTTCTCTGTTTTTTTTATCTCCCCGAGGAGATTACACGGCTGCGGGCGGTGGGGGAGGGGGAGAAAGTGTGTCTAGACATGATACTCCAGCCAACATTGTGTGGGGCAGGCTTGATGGACCAGCTGGTGTTTTCCTGCCCATTAATTTTGTATGTTCCTATGTTCGTATATGGCTTAACAGAGACCTGGCTCGAATCTCAAAGAACTGAAATAAAGGCAGGTGCCATATACATATATATATATATATATATATTTTAAAAATTGGAAAACCCAGGAGAGGGATTGAATTACTTACAAGGAAACGAGAAAGAATAAATGAACAGAAATTTGATTGAATGGTGTATTAGAAGCTTATGAATATGATTAATAAATAAGCTTATAACAAATCATATTAAATATAAATAAATTCTCAGAGAATCCAATACAAAATTATCTTAACCCACTTTTAGTGGCATTTTAACTAAAGCTTTTTAATCATTTGGGAAAGCTGTTGTATTGTCAGGTCAAATACCATTGGAAGTGGGTTAATTAAATGCGCAGTGCTGCACCCATTAAAACAAGAAAGGATGAGAGAATCTAAAATTAATTTGCTTCATTAATATCTATATACACGTGCAGTAGAGCGCTGTTCTATGCTGTGCATCTGGGAACAAAGAGATAGATACAGTCAGACAAACTATGCCAGTGCTACTCACCAACTTCCTGGTAAGGGCCACATTGCCAGGCAGCCCTACACCCTCCGAGATCTCTGCGCTCCTCCAATTCTGGCATTTTACGCATCTCCGATTTTAATCGCTCCACCATTGGCGGCCGTGCCTTCAGCTGCCTGGGCCCTAAGGTTTGGAATTCCCTCCCTAAACCTCTCCGCCTCTCCATCTCTCTCTCCTCCTTTAAGACGCTCCTTAAAACCTACCTCTTTGACCGAGCTTTTGCTCATCTGTCCTAATATCTCCCTCTTTGGCACAGCGTCTAATTTTGTCTGATAATCGCTCCTGTGAAGCGCCTTGGGACGTTTTACTACGTTAAAGGTGCTGTATAAATGCAAGTTGTTGCTGTTGAAGAGGGGGCCCTCAGGTCACTCTGTGATATGCTGCACCTTGGGCGGAATAGGACCCAGGCCTGTACCTGTGATTCCCCCGCACACAGGGCTCCTAATTTCAATTGTACCACTCTGGGCAGTTGTCTACGGAGGTCAGGGTAAGACGAACAGGCTTTTAGAACTCAAGCTGGTTTCATCTAACTGCTACTCCTCGGTTTATCTCTACTTCTTGCCTATTATTTTCAGACTCTGGTGATGTCCTCTGCTATAGACTTCGCCCCTTCACCTTGATTTATCAATGAACCGGCACGGACCTGTTGGGCTGAATGGCCTGTTTCTGTGCTGTACTTTCTAGGTAACATGGGATTTACTCAGAGAAAGAGGCAAGGGGAAAAAAATAACCAAAATATGTGCAGGACATCAACTAAATTGGAAAAAAAAGTAAAAATTATAGACACATATGAAGATATTGTAATCCCAACCCATGACCTGGTCTTGTCAACACTGTCATGGGCCATAAGGGGAGCAACGAGGCTGAACCCCAGAGTTAGAGGGAAGTGCAACAAAAACATTTATATAGCGCCTTTAATGTAGTAAAACGTCCCAAGGTGCTTCACAGGAGCGATTATCAAACAAAATTTGACACCGAGCCACATAAGGAGATATTAGGAGAGGTGACCAAAAGCTTGGTCAAAGAGGTAGGTTTTGAAAAGCGTCTTAAAGAAGAAGAGAGAGGTAGAGAGGTTTAGGGAGGGAATTCTAGAGTTTAGGGCCTAGGCAGCTGAAGATACGGCCGCCAATGGTGGGGAGCAGGAAATTGGGGATGCGCAAGAGGCCAGAATTAGAGGAACACAGTGTTCTCGGAAGGTTGTCGGGCTGAAAGAGGTTACATGGAGGCCATGGAGGGATTTGAAAACAAAGATGAGAATTTTAAATCGAGGTGTCCCCAGACTGGGAGCCAATGTAGGTCAGTGAGCACAGGGATGTTGGGTGAATGGGACTTGGTGGGAGTTAGGATACGGGCAGTCGAGTTTTGAATGAGTTCAAGTTTACGAAGGATGCAAGGTAGGAGGCTGGCCAGAAGAGCATTGAAATAGTTGAGTCTAGAGGTAACAAAGGCATAGATGGTGCAGTGAGAAATAAGTGATCAGCTGGGGCTTTTAAGGTTCAAAAAGAATGTCACAGGGAGGACCTTCTAGAGTTTTCTAAGACATAGGAACATGGAAACAGGAGTAGGCTATTCAGCCCCTCGTGTCTGTTCCGCCATTCAATTAGATCATGGCCGATCTGTATGTTAACTCCATCTACCTGCCTTGGTTCCATAACCCTTAATACCCTTGCCTAGCAAAAATCTATCGATCCCAGTTTTGAAATTTTCAATTGACCCCCAGCCTCAACAGCTTTTTGGGGGACAGAGTTCCAGATTTCCACTCCCCTTTGTGCGAAGAAGTGCTTCCTGACATCATCCCTGAACTGCCTAGCTCTCATTTTAAGGTTATGCCTCCTTGTTCTGGACTCTCCCATCAGAGGAAATAGTTTCTCTCCAACTGCTATATCAAATCCTTTAATCAGCTTAAACACCTCAATTAGATCACCCCCTAACCTTCTATATTCAAGGGAATACAAGCCTAGTCTATGCAACCTGTCCTCGTAATTTAACCCTTTTAGCCCCGGTATCATTCTGGTGAATCTGCGCTGCACCCCCTCCAAGGCCAATATATCCTTCCTGAGATGCGGTGCCCAGAACTGAACACAGTATCTCCAGATAGGGTCTAACCAGAGCTTTATATAACTTGGTATATAGGGACTGGGTTCACGGTCCGACCTGAAAGCTTCTCCAAGAATGCCGTCCTCCCTCATTACCACGTGTGGTGTGGACTTGAAACCTGTAACCTTCTGACTCAGAGCTCCAACTGAGTGAAGCTGACAATTAGGGTGTTAGTGTCTTGCGACATTCTGTTGTACTTCTCTTAGTCTGTATATACTTAGAGGATCCACGAGGTCTGAGAGTGGGGATTTATGCATCCCACAAGTAATCACTGGAAATCATTTCATGGTGCAAACACCACTCATCGAACAGAAAACACGCTATTGATGCAACCATAAAAACAACAAATGCACACCAGGTTAACAAAGCCATAAAAAATGCAAACAAAGAAGTGGGGTTCATTTCTAGAAGAACAGAATTGAAAAGCAGAGAGGTTATGTTAAACTTGTATAGGACCTTGGTTAGACCACACTTGGAGTATTGTGCACAGTTCTGGTCTCCATATTATGAAAAGGACATAGAGACATTGGAGAAGGTGCCCAAAAGATTTACAAGGATGATACCAGAACTGAGAGGTTATACTTATCAGGAAAGACTGAACAGGCTGGGGCTCTTTTCTCCAGAAAAAGGAAGGCAGAGAATGACCTGATAGAGGTCTTTAAAATTATGAAGGGGTTCGATAGGGTAGACGTAGAGAACATGTTTCTACTTGTGGAGGAGACCAAAACTAGAGGCCATAAATATAAATATAGTTAGGGATACGGTAGCATGGTGATTATGTTACGGGGCTAGTAATCCAGAGGCCTGGACTAATAATCTGGAGTCATGAGTTCAAATCCCGCCATGGCAGCTGGGGAATTTAAATTCAATTAAATAAAATCTGGAATTAAAAAAAACCGAATATCAGTAATGATGGTCATGAAACTACCGGATTGTCGTAAACACCCATCTGGTTCACCAATGCCCTTTAGGGAAGGAAACCTGCCGTCCTTACCCGGTCTGGCCTATATGTGACTCCAGACCCACAGCAATGTGGTTGATTCTTAATTGCCCTCTGAAATGGCCTAGCAAGCCACTCAGTTGTAAAATCTCGCTTAAAAAAGTCATAATAAAAATAAAACCGGATGGACCACCTGACATCGGACCACTAGGCACCGGACACGACAAAGGCAAACCAAGTCCAGTCGACCCTGCAAAGTCCTCCTCATGAACATCTGGGGACTTGTGCCAAAATTGGGAGAGCTGTCCCACAGACTAGTCAAGCAACAGCCTGACATAGCCATACTCACAGAATCATACCTTTCAACCAACGTCCCAGACTCTTCCATCACCATCCCTGGGTATGTCCTGTCCCACCGGCAGGACAGACCCACCAGAGGTGGCAGTACAATGATATACAGTCAGGAGGGAGTGGCCCTGGGGAGTTCTCAACATTAATTCCGGACCCCATGAAATCTCTTGGCATCAGGTCAAACATGGGTAAGGAAACCTCCTGCTGATTACCACCTACCATCCTCCCTCAGCTGATGAATCAGTCCTCCTCCATGTTGAGAAACACTGAGGGGAGCAAGGGCACAGAATGAACTCTGGGTGGGGGACTTAAATGTCCATCACCAAGAGTGGCTCGGTAGCACCACTACTGACCGAGCTGGCCGAGTCCTGAAGGACATAACTGCCAGACTAGGCCTGCGGCAGGTGGTGAACATGAGGGAAAAACCTACTTGTCCTCGTCCTCACCAATCTACCTGTCCATGACAGTATTGGTAGGGGTGACCACCGCACAGTCCTCGTGGAGATGAAGTCCTGTCTTCGCACTGAGGACACCATCCAACGTGTTGTTTGGCACTATCACCGTGCTAAATGGAATAGATCTAGCAGCTCAAAACTGGGCATCCATGAGGCACTGTGGGCCATCAGCAGCAGCAGAATTGTATTCCAGCACAATCTGTAACCTCATGGCCCTGCATATTCCTCACTCTACCATTACCAACAAGCCAGGGGATCAACCCTGGTTCAATGAGGAGTGTAGAAGAGCATGCCAGGAGCAGCACCAGGCGTACCTAAAAATGAGGTGCCAACCTGGTGAAGCTACAACTCAGGACTACATGCATGCTAAACAGCGGAAGCAACATGCTATAGACAGAGCTAAGCGATTCCACAACCAACGGATCAGATCAAAGCTCTGCAGTCGTGAATGGTGGTGGACAATTAAACAACTAACGGGAGAAGGAGGCTCTGCAAACACCCCCACCCTCAATGATGGCGGAGTCCAGCACGTGAGTGCAAAAGACAAGGCTGAAGCGTTTGCAACCATCATCAGCCAGAAGTGCCGAGTGGATGATCCATCTCGGCCTCCTCCCAATATCCCCACCATCACAGAAGCCAGTCTTCAGCCAAATCGATTCACTCCATGTGATATCATAGAAGCGGCTGAGTGCACTGAATACAGCAAAGGCTATGGGCCCGACAACATCCCGGCTGCAGTGCTGAAGACTTGTGCTCCAGAACTAGCTGCACATCTAGCCAAACTGTTCCAGTACAGCTACCCGACAAAGTGGAAAATTGCCCAGGTATGTCCTGTCCACAAAAAGCAGGACAAATCCAATCAGCCAATTATCGCCCTATCAGTCTACTCTCAATCATCAGCAAAGTGATGGAAGGTGTCGTCGACAGTGCTATCAAGCGGCACTTACTCACCAATAACCTGCTCACCGATGATGTTTGGGTTCCTCCAGGACCACTCGGCTCCAGACCTCATTACAGCCTTGGTCCAAACATGGACAAAAGAGCTGAATTCCAGTGGTGAGGTGAGAGTGACTACCCTTGACATCAAGGCAGCATTTGACTGAGTGTGGCACCAAGGAGCCCTAGTAAAATTGAAGTCAATGGGAATCAGGGGGAAAACTCTCCAGTGGCTGGAGTCATACCTAGCACAAAGGAAGATGGTAGTGGTTGTTGGAGGCCAATCATCTCAGCCCCAGGACATTGCTGCAGGAGTTCCTCAGGGCAGTGTCCTAGGCCCAATCATCTTCATAAATGACCTTCCCTCCATCATAAGGTCAGAAATGGAGATGTTCGCTGATGATTGCACAGTGTTCAGTTCCATTTGCAACCCCTCAAATAATGAAGCAGTCCATGCCCGCCTGCAGCAAGACCTGGACAACGTCCAGGCTTGGGCTCATAAGTGGCAAGTAACATTCCCGCCAGACAAGTACCAGGCAATGACCATCTCCAACAAGAGAGAGTCTAACCACCTCCCCATGACATTCAACGGCATTACCATCGCCGAATCCCCCACAATCAACATCCTGGGGGTCACCATTGACCAGAAACTTAACTTGACCAGCCACATAAATACTGTGGCTACAAGAGCATGTCAGAGGCTGGGTATTCTGTGGTGAGTGACTCACCTCCTGACTCCCCAAAGCCTTTCCACCATCTACAAGGCACAGTCAGGAGTGTGATGGAATACTCTCCACTTGCCTGGATGAGTGCAGCTCCAACAACACTCAAGAAGCTCGACACCATTTGATTGAGTTTTTTTGAAGGGGTAACCAAGAAGATAGATGAGGGCTGTGCAGTAGATGTGGTCTACATGGACTTCAGCAAAGCCTTTGACAAGGTACCGCATGGTAGGTTGTTACATAAGGTTAAATCTCACGGGATCCAAGGTGAGGTAGCCAATTGGATACAAAATTGGCTTGACGACAGAAGACAGAGGGTGGTTGTAGAGGGTTGTTTTTCAAACTGGAGGCCTGTGACCAGCGGTGTGCCTCAGGGATCGGTGCTGGGTCCACTGTTATTTGTTATTTATATTAATGATTTGGATGAGAATTTAGGAGGCATGGTTAGTAAGTTTGCAGATGACACCAAGATTGGTGGCATTGTGGACAGTGAAGAAGGTTATCTAGGATTGCAACGGGATCTTGATAAATTGGGCCAGTGGGCCGATGAATGGCAGACGGAGTTTAATTTAGATAAATGTGAGGTGATGCATTTTGGTAGATCGAATCGGGCCAGGACCTACTCCGTTAATGGTAGGGCGTTGGGGAGAGTTATAGAAGAAAGAGATCTAGGAGTACAGGTTCATAGCTCCTTGAAAGTGGAGTCACAGGTGGATAGGGTGGTGAAGAAGGCATTCGGCATGCTTGGTTTCATTGGTCAGAACATTGAATACAGGAGTTGGGATGTCTTGTTGAAGTTGTACAGGACATTGGTAAGGCCACACTTGGAATACTGTGTACAGTTCTGGTCACCCTATTATAGAAAGGATATTATTAAACTAGAAAGAGTGCAGAAAAGATTTACTAGGATGCTACCGGGACTTGATGGTTTGACTTATAGGGAGAGGTTAGATAGACTGGGACTTTTTTCCCTGGAGAGTAGGAGGTTAAGGGGTGATCTTATAGAAGTCTATAAAATAATGAGGGGCATAGATGAGGTAGATAGTCAAAATCTTTTCCCAAAGGTAGGGGAGTCTATAACGAGGGGACATAGATTTAAGGTGAGAGGGGAGAGATACAAAAGGGTCCAGAGAGGCAATTTTTTCACTCAAAGGGTAGTGAGTGTCTGGAAAGAGCTGCCAGAGGCAGTAGTAGAGGCGGGTACAATTTTGTCTTTTAAAAAGCATTTGGACAGTTACATGGGTAAGATGGGTATAGAGGGATATGGGCCAAGTGCAGGCAACTGGGACTAGCTTAGTGGTATAAACTGGGCGACATGGACATGTTGGGCCGAAGGGCCTGTTTCCATGTTGTAAACTTCTATGACTCTATGACTCAATGACCATCCAGGACAAAGCAGCCTGCTTGATTGGCACCCCATCCACCACCCTAAACATTCACTCCCTTCACCACCGGCGCACTGTGGCTGCAGTGTGTACCATCCACAGGATGCACTGCAGCAACTCACCAAGGCTTCTTCGACAGCACCTCCCAAACCCGCGACCTCTACGACCTGGAAGGACAAGAGCAGCAGGTCCATGGGAACAACACCACCTGCACGTTCCCCTCCAAGTCACACACCATCCTGACTTCGAAATATATATCGCCGTTCCTTCATTGTCGCTGGGTTAAAATCCTGGAACTCCCTTCCTAACTGCACAATGGGGGAACCTTCACCAAACGAACTGCAGCGGTTCAAGAAGGCGGCTCACCACCACCTTCTCAAGGGCAATTAGGTATGGGAAATAAATGCCGGCCTCGCCAGCGACGCCCACATCCCATGGAAGAATAAAAAAATATATAAGATGGTCACTAATAAATCCAATAGGGAATTCAGGAGAAACTTCTTTACCCAAAGAGTGGTGAGAATGTGGAACTCACTACCACAAGGAGTAGTTGAGGCGAATAGCTGCACTGAAGCATGAGGGAGAAAGGAATAGAAGGATGTGCTGATAGGGTTAGATGAGGAGGGGTGGGAAGAGGCTCGTGTGGAGCATAAACGCCGGCATGGACCAGTTTGGCCGAATGGCCTGTTTCTGTGCTGGACATTCTATGTCTATGTAAACCTCTCACCCAATTAAAATCTAGATTTTCCCCATGTTACGTTCATCGTGTGATCTCAGCCTCCGACCTTCTGCTTGAAACCGAAACTTGAAAAATAAAACTGTGGGGCACCACATTGGCAGATGAAAACATGGTGACAGTCCACGGCCAGAATATCAGGGACAGCCATTTTAAACCCTCTCTCAGGCAGAGCAGTAGTACAAGCAGGAAATTGGCTTCAGCAACTCTGGGTCACGAGGGTTAAAATATAATCGACCAAGGGGTTTAACTGCTGTCCAGTGATTCCTGCTGGACGATTTACATGCATCGGTGATCAGGGAGGACGGGATGAGGCTCGGCTACAAGTCCGCAGCCCTACGGTTGAACAGCCTGCCTGCACGCACTAGACTTGAGGGTGAAGAATGGCCACAATACTGACTGCAAGTGGGACCCGGGTGGATCCCATCCCAGCAAAACCTCTGCCCCTTTTCAGGAGAGGATTGGGGGGCCGAACAGGAAAAGACAAGACGGAGTTCTTTGAGCCAATGAGGAAAGTGGGAAGAGGGATAGGATGAGAAAGAATTGGCCCGATTCAGTGTTTATTTTACCAAGGATGATTCCCACTACACAATGCATGAACCTACTTGAACATATTAACTTGATCGAGGTGTACTCTCGGCCGCAATCCTTCCTGTAGTGACAGCGCAGCCAGTTGAGGAGACAAAGTCCATTCCCGCACTGCAGCTCCTCCTTCTTGCATGGCAGTATGTTTTGCTCATCTGATTAAATCAAAGGGTGCGGACATTAGTTACACTGCAGGCGAGCCAAAGTCAACTCCTGATAAACACATGCTGAAAGAAGTGTGACAATCCCATCCCATTCACTCCCACTGCACAGAATCCCAATAAACCAAACCCCTTCCCATTCACTCCCACTGTACAGAATCCCAATAAACCAAACCCCATCCCATTCACTCCCACTGTACAGAATCGCAATGGAGCAAACCCCATCCCATTCACTCCCATTGTACAGAATCGCAATGGAGCAAACCCCATCCCTTTCACTCCCACTGTACAGAATCCCAATAAACCAAGCCCCATCCCATTCACTCCCACTGTACAGAATCCCAATAAACCAAAGCCCTTCACATTCACTCCCATTGTACAGAATCCCAATAAACCAAACCCCTTCCCATTCACTCCCATTGTACAGAATCGCAATGGAGCAAACCCCATCCCATTCACTCCCACTGTACAGAATCCCAATAAACCAACCCCATCCCATTCACTCCCACTGTACAGAATCCCAATAAACCAAACCCCTTCCCATTCACTCCCATTGTACAGAATCGCAATGGAGCAAACCCCTTCCCATTCACACCCATTGTACAGAATCCCAATAAACCAAGCCTCTCCCCATTCAATATCATTGTACAGGATCCCAATGGACCAAACCCCATCCCATTCACTCCCACTGTACAGAATCCCAATAAACCAAACCCCTTCCCATTCACTCCCATTGTACAGAATCCCAATAAACCAAACCCCTTCCCATTCACTCCCATTATACAGAATCCCAATAAACCAAACCCCTTCCCATTCACTCCCATTGTACAGAATCCCAATAAACCAAACCCCTTCCCATTCACTCCCATTGTACAGAATCCCAATAAACCAAACCCTTTCCCATTCACTCCCATCGTACAGAATCCCAATAAACCAACCCCCTTCCCATTCACTCCCATTGTACAGAATCCTAATAAACCAAACCCTTTCCCATTCACTTCCATTGTACAGAATCCCAATAAACCAACCCCCTTCCCATTCACTCCCATTATACAGAATCCCAATAAACCAAACCCCTTCCCATTCACTCCCATTGTACAGAATCCCAATAAACCAAATCCCTTCCCATTCACTCCCATTGTACAGAATCCCAATAAACCAACCCCCTTCCCATTCACTCCCATTGTACAGAATCCCAATAAACCAAACCCCTTCCCATTCACTCCCATTGTACAGAATCCCAATAAACCAAACCCCTTCCCATTCACTCCCATTGTACAGAATCCCAATAAACCAAACCCTTTCCCATTCACTCCCATTGTACAGAATCCCAATAAACCAACCCCCTTCCCATTCACTCCCATTATACAGAATCCCAATAAACCAAACCCCTTCCCATTCACTCCCATTGTACAGAATCCCAATAAACCAAATCCCTTCCCATTCACTCCCATTGTACAGAATCCCAATAAACCAACCCCCTTCCCATTCACTCCCATTGTACAGAATCCCAATAAACCAAACCCCTTCCCATTCACTCCCATTGTACAGAATCCCAATAAACCAAACCCTTTCCCATTCACTCCCATTGTACAGAATCCCAATAAACCAACCCCCTTCCCATTCACTCCCATTGTACAGAATCCCAATAAACCAAACCCCTTCCCATTCACTCCCATTGTACAGAATGCCAACAAACCAAAACCCTTCCCATTCGCTCCCATTGTACAGAATCCCAATGGACCAACCCCCTTCCCATTCATTCTCATTGTATAGAATCCCAATGGATCAAACCCTTTTCCATTCACGCCCATTGCATATATTCCCAATGGACCAAAACTCCTTCCCATTCACTCTCATTGAATAGAAACCAATGGACCAAACCACTCCCTCCTTAACTGCCATTGTACAGAATCCCAATGGACCAAACCATTCACTCCCATTGTATAGAATCCTAATGGATCAACCACTTCCCATTCACTCCATTGTGCAAAATTCCAATGGACCAAACCCCTTCCCATTCACTCTTATTGTGTAGAATCCCAACGATGCAAAGCCCTTCCCATTCACTCCCATTATACAGAATCCCCATGGACCAAACCCCTTTCCATTCACTCCTATTGTGTAGAATTGTTGATATAAGTACACAGCAAACCTCATTATCTGGTTTGTAAAGTTCAGCTCACTACCAAGTCCCACCCGGAGGCGACACCATATGTTAGGAATATGATAACCTTTGTCTAAAATACCTTTTGTTTAGATTGAGCCACTGTACATCTGGACAGAAATTTGCATTTTCAGCTGGAAATTCTAAAACCTGATCAAAGTAGGTATTTTCTTGAGGTTGTGAAAGGTGCTATATAAATGCAAATCTTTCTTTCTAAAATCAGGATGCTATGTATGTTGCAGGACCCCGAATTGTATCTTAAAAAGGGGCTTACCACCTGAACCAGGCAGGATCTTCAGTCGCCCAGCCGTGGGCCCGTTTCAAGATGGCGGTGGCTGCGTTGTTGGTTTTAACGGGACGGTTAGGGCTTTTGACCCCACTTTTGAGGCCTTTACTGCTCTGTTAATGCCGATTTTACCGTGAAAATCGGCTCTCCCATGTGGTAAGAGTGTATTTCAGTTTTATATGTGTTCACGTACAGTAATTAATTGTGAGGCTTTTTTTTTTCTGGTGAGAATGTAGATGAGTCTTATGGTAATAATCGGTGTGTTGCTTCCTTCAGTTAACTTACAATCCTGATCTCTAACAGTCCAAGCAATTAATTAAGGGCTCCCTGAGTGTAACTGTGACAGAGGTTAATCCGATGAGAACAGGTGGAATCTGGTTGTTTGTGTGCTACTTATGTGTCTTTTAATTCCCAATTCCCACCAGTCTCCTGAAGGTAGTGACTCCTGGGGTGGGAATGGTTCTGCCCCACACTTATCTCACCTATATAACTATTCTTTTTATGTATGAGTCTAGAAACAGAGCATTGGCAGGCTTTTCAACCGTAGAGAGCATCACGGCCAAATTTGGCCTTGTCCTGATGAACACGTGTTGCTCTTTCCAGCATCGCTGGACTGCGATCAGGACCGGGAAGCCTGGCTGACTATTTTCCGCCCTCTCCAGTTTACTGGTCTAAAGCCAATTGTGGTGCAAACACTTGCTGATATCTTGAAATCGAATTGCTTGGCAGTTATAGGAAAACAAGAATCAATTGGAAAATCAATTGATTCTTTTTGGACCCCTGTGGAGTAGCCCTGACCGTTCCATTGCAGGGGTCCTGAATATTAGTCCCAGGCTTATTGACTTATAAAAGAAAGAACTTGCATTTATATAGTGCCTTTCATGAGCTCAGGACGTCTCAAAGCACTTTACAGCCAATGAAGTACTTTGGAAGTGCAGTCACTCTTGTAATGTCGGAAACACGGCAGCCAATCAGTGCACAGCAAGATCCCACAAACAGCAATGCAATAATGACCAGACAATCTGTTTTAGTGATGTTGGTTGAGGGATGAATGTTGGCCAGGACACTGGAGAGAACTCCCCTGCTCTTCTTTGAAACAGTGGCCGTGAGATCTTTTACGTCCACCTGAGAGAACAGAAGGGGCTTTGGTTTAACATCTCATCTGACAGACGGCACCTCCGACAGTGCAGCACTCCCTCAGTACTGAACTGAAGTGTCAGCCTGGATTTTGTGCTCAAGTCTCTGGAGTGGGACTTGAACCCATGACCTTCTGACTCAGAGGTAAGTCACTCGCCCTGATACTAACCATTAAATGGTGGGGGGAAGGGGAGGGTTGTTTAAATGTATTGGGCTATCACTTTATATTAGAAATGTAACATTGATCTTCCTGACTCGTATGTATCCTATGGTGAGAAGGTAATGATGGGAGGGCTGCATAGCATCGGGATATCTGAAACGGCTGAATTATCCCAGGTATCATATACAACTGTTAAACCACCTCTATGGAGTTTAACAGTGCTAGGGATAGAGGGCTATATCTTCTCCATCAGAGACTTCCTACTTCCACCTCAACAATATCACCCATCTCCCTTCCCATCTCAGCTCTTCAGCTGCTGAAACCCTCATCCATGCCCTTGTCACTTCCAGACTCGACTATTCCAATGCTCTCCCATCCTCCGTAAACTTCAGCTCATCCAAAACTCTGCTGCCCGTATCCTGTCCCGTAACAAATCCAGCTCACCCATCACCACTTGCTCCTACATTGGCTTCCAGTCGCCCAACACCTCCAATTTAAAATTCTCATCCTTGTGTTTAAATACTCCACTCCCTTGTGTTTAAATCATTCCTCTCTATATCTATAACCTTCTCCAGCCCTACAACTCTTCCAGACCTCCCTGCTCTGGAATTTCCTCCGTAAACCCCTTCGCATCTCCATCTCCCTCTCCTCCTTTAAGACTCTCCTTAAAACCCAATGCTTTGACCAAGCTTTTGGTCACCCCTCCTAATCTCTCCTTCTTTAGTCTATATTTTCGATTACTCCTCTGTGAAGTGCCTTGGGACATTTTTGTACGTCAAAGGCACTATACAAATGCAAGTCATTGTCATTGTTGTTGTTGGTGACACACCACTCATGTTTTGCTCTCAAAACTATGATGGGATCTCAACTCAATTTGGGGGCTTGTTCTCACTGGGCTCAAAAACATGTGTGGAAGTCCCTGGAAATCCAGTGGGGATCTTATTCACTGAATCCCCGCTCCATAATGCAGCATGATCTTCCAGTCAGTCTTATCGTTGTACAAAAATATCCTTGCACAAAGTGTGTGAGAGCTTCATTTTAATATGATAATGGATTATCAATGACCTTAATGTGATTTCCCGCTCACCCATCTGGAACGGGCAAACAGGAAAAGCCCATGTGCAAAGGAGGGAGGTGGCTCAAATATCAGAAGGTCATGGGTTCAAGCTCCCACTCCAGAGACTTAAGCACACAATCCAGGCTGATATTCCCAATGTGGCACTGAGGGAGTGCTGCACTGTTGAATGGTACCGTCTTTCAGATGAGACATTAAATCAAGGCCCCGTCTGCCTCTGAGGTAGACTCTGAGGAGAGCGTGCTACCACTGGACCAAGGCTGACACATTAAGGGACTGGTCAGACTCCATTTGGAGTACTGTGTACAGTTTTGATTCACCTAATCACAGGAAGGAAAACACTGCCCCTGGGAGGGAGCAACAAATATGATTCTAAGTGTAAGAAGTTTAAGTAATGTGGAAAAGTTGGGCTTATTTTGTTTGAAAAAAAATGGAATTCTCCAAGATAATGAAAGGAGATTGGCAAAGCTAAACCAAGGCAAGTTGGTCACTGCGTTGAAGGGTTCAAATCCCAAGGGACACAAGTTTAAAAATGAGGATGTTAAGAGTAAGAAGGGGAGTCAAGGGGAACTATTCCACCCAAAAGAATTGGGGAATAACTTCCTGGGCATTGCAGCATGCATTATCATTGGGTTCAAAGGTCAACTGGCTATGTTTCTGGAGAGAGGAGAGTGAGGGAATGTGTTGAGAAAGTAGGTGGGTTGGGTTGTTCCATCCAAGAGGGACGGGCTTGTTATGTGTAATGGTCTCTTCTTGTTGCCTAACATTCTTATGTTCAGTGGGGACTCCCTTCCTTTCACCACTCAAACCGGCCACCCCCCCCACCCCCCCACCCCACCCCCCCCACCCCCCCCCACCCCACCCCCACCCCCCGCCCCCCCGCCCCACCCCGCCCCACCCCACCCCCCCGCCCCACCCCACCCCCACCCCCCCGCCCCACCCCACCCCCACCCCACCCCACCCACCCCCCAATAACATTGCTCAGATGACCAGAGTCACTCACAGAGCTTGGAGTAGTTCCCTCCTAGACCGATCCGAATGGAGCTCCCGAGAATGAGAGGAAGATAGAAAAGACTGGCTGGAAAACAAAGAAAAGAACAAGAAAATCACAAACTGCTTCAGAAAACAGAAATGCATCTCAAAACACTCTAAAATCCTGCGGCACTGAGGGGATATACAGCATGGAAATTCTGGGATATTGCAGTTTGTGCCAGAAATCTACCAAAAAGAAACTTGTATTTATATAGCGCCTTTCACTACCTCAAGACATCCCAAAGTGCTTTACAGCCAATGAAGTACTTTTGAAGTGTAGTCACTGTTGTAATGTGGGAAACGCAGTAGCCAATTTGTGCACAGCAAGATCCCACAAACAGCAATGCATCAACGACCAGATAATCTGTCCTTAGTGATGTTGGTTGAGGGATAAATATTGGCCCAGGAGAGCTTCCCTGCCCTTCTTCGAAATAATGGCCGTGGGATCTTTGACGTCCACTTGAGAGGGCAGATGGGATCGCGGTGCACTTAACAAAAAATAGTATGAAGCAAGAAAGCCAAATACAGCCTGACCTTTAATTGGCCTCAGGATCTGCCTTGCAACAATTAGCCTCTAACTGATCTCAGGAAGCCAGAGCTGGTATACACGTTACATGTGGCTACACTTTAGCAGCACAATATTACATTGTGCGTCATCCTGTTTAATGCATCCTGTCCTTATAAAAAGATTCGAGAGCAACATCGCAGCGGGCTCCCTGTTATGCTATTGATTTTCTGTTAAAATTCTGGTGCAAACAATATTACTATAGTTGTCACATTTTTCAATACAAGATTCCAATGTGTTCATTCTCAGAGAGATTGACAAAGAGGAATAGATTAAAGGCCACAGTATTCCTAAAGAACCTTCTTACCCACCTGAAGCAGCCAAACACACATGTAATGGCGGGAACTGCACGCGTTATGTGACCTGCATGTGACACTATTGTGACAAAAGAATGAACTTCTGCCTCAGGACGTCTCAAAGCGCTTTACAGCCAATGAAGTACTTTTTGAAGTCCAGTCACTGTTGTAATGTCGGAAGTGTGGCAGCCAATTTTCGCACAGCAAGATCCCACAAACAGCAATGTGATAATGACCAGATAATCTGTTTTCAGTGATGTTGGTTGAGGGATAAATATCGGCCAGGACACCAGGGAGAACCCCCTCCCGCTCTTCTTCAAAATAGTGGCCATGGGATCTTTTACATCCACCTGAGAGGGCAGACGGGGCCTTGGTTTAACGTCTCATCTGAAAGACGGCACCTCCGACAGTGCAGCACTCCCTCAGTACAAGGCACGGTCCTCATCTTCCTCTCTAAACCATAGGCTCCCCGAACACATCCAAAAGGACAGTGTCGCTTTAAAAATATTAATAAAACCGTAAGTCCCAGTGGCGAGAGGCAAGCAGTCTGGTAACACCCCAGGGATACTTGGGCGTTTCTGACTGTCTGAACTAATCCTTTACTCCCATCTCAAATAAAAACATGACTTTTCCAAAAATGAAACCCGTTTATTTGAGATATTTTATGAGTGTGATTTGCAGGACTTTTACCACTTGATTTATTTTTTTGGTTGCTATGCCTAGAAAGAACATTTTTTTAAAAAAAAAGCTGTGTTTACACAACAGCTGCTGAAAGCATTCTGTAAACACAGAGTTAGATCAGTGATTCCATTACACTTCACCACTGGACAGTGATCCTAAGGGTCTCGGAGCTGAGCTGAACAATCCCTTTAACCAGACTGTAAAATAATTCGGTCCCACTTCCCTGTGCTTGGTGCGAATACACCTTTAAAAACTTCTTCAAGTGCATCGAAAAATGCTATATAAATATTTAAAGAAAAATAAACAGTGTGATCCTCGGGACAATAATTGGGGAAAAGGGTCAGACATATGGTCCAGACATTTTGATAATCCGAATCAAGAGGATAATTCACAATAGCAAGCATCCCACAATCAACCCTGGTCCAGGATTACATTCATGAAATAATCTGGATTCAATTCGATTTGAAATTTTTAAAAAGATATACAATTCATTTTTTTTAAATGAACAGGTGGAGATAAAACACCTTCACATTAAAAAATTTTTTTAAAAAAAAGAAATATTTTATTGTAAAACTGTGACCAATTACTCTCTTGAATGTTTTTAAAAATCAGGATTTATTACATAATTATTAAAAAAAAACCTTTTAGATAATTAGAGCAGGGAAATAATCTCTCATTAGAAATTAATTCCTGTTTAAGGGCGGGGGGGGGGGAGTTTGAGGAATCAGTTTAAGAGCCACAGTTAGTTGTTGATCAGTCCAGAAAATAAATAATATTTATTTGTAATTTGCCCGCTTACCTGAGCAGATATATACGATTATCTCCATGCGCCAGCTCTCTACCCATAAGACTGCATTTGGTAGAGAAATTATATATTTAAATAATCGCTTTATTTTGCTTTAGATATATTTGTCTCTTTGTCTCTCCCTCTCTCTCTGGTCTTTCCTTCGGTCCTGGATGGTTGGCTCACTCCAATTCTTGTAGCCCGGGGTAGAGATGATGGATTTTTTTTTTAAAAGGGCGTTTAAACACCATCCCTTCCAGACTCGGGTCGGCCAGGCTTCTCCATCGGTTGCAATTCTCAGAGTTTCCTGTTCGATTCACCACCTCCTCCTCCTCTCTCTCTATCTATCTATCTATCTATCAAGAGATGCCCCTTGGTTTCATAACCATTCCCACAACAGCTGCAATTGCAACAAATACTCTTCACCTCCAACACCCAGGAACCTGCCCTATCTAAATCATTTTCTCAACATCGAACGCGTGTGGTACAAAGACAAGCAGTTATTTCTTTTGAAGAGAGGACTGCGCCACTATCCAAATGCTGAGGACACTAACATCTCTCCCCCACCCCCCCCGGGTGGGTGTCTGTGCCTCGAAGGGAGGGAGGGTTTTCTTTTGTTGCTTGTATCTACGTGTACCTTGAAGAAAAGTGCACGGAGCAACACACTTATGCATCCACGTTTGAAATAACTCCATGTGGATACATGATCTAAATATATCTGATTACATAAAGGCTACTTTCTAACTTCTAGTTTTTAAAGGGGCACCCTACCCTATTCAGGGGAAAAAAAAAACGCTCATGAAAAACCTTTATCTGGTTTCTTTGTCGTGCAAAACAGCATGTTGAAACAAAATGCATCGAAGGGGAAATTAGATAAGTTCTTAAGGAGGAAAGGAATAGAAGGTTATGCTGACAGGGTGAGATGAAGCTCGTGTGGAGCATTAAAACCGGGCATAGTCCAGTTGGGCCGAATGGCCTGTTTCTATGCGCCTTAAAGGAGGGGAGCGAGGTAGAGAGGCAGGGAGGGTTAGGGAAGGAATTTCAGAGCTTAGTGCCTAGGCAGCTGAAGGCACGGCCGCCTACGGAGGAGCGAAGGAATTTGGGCGCGCGCGGGAGGCAAGAATTGGAGGAGCGCAGAGATCTCGGAGGGTTGCAGGGCTGGAGGATGTGACAGAGATAGGGAGGGGGGGCGAGGCCAGGGAGGGATTTGAACACGAGGGTGAGAATTTTAAAATCGAGGCGTTGCCGTGACCGGGAACCAATGTAGGTCAGCGAGCGCAGGGGGTGATGGGTGAGCGGGACTTGGTGCCAGTCAGGATACGGGAAGCAACGACACGAGGAATTTGCTTGCAATATATTAAAAACTGTGACATCTAGCGCTTAAGACGTCACAGTCTGGGCATCACAGATGCAAAACAATCTTAAAATGCTTGGTGCTTCCACATCTGTAATTTCTGACCTGCAGCCTGAAGTATATATATATAAGGTATTGGTGAGACCGCACCTGGAATACTGCGTACAGTTTTGGTCTCCATACTTAAGAAAAGACATACTTGCTCTCGAAGCAGTACAAAGAAGGTTCACTCGGCTAATCCCGGGGATGAGGGGGCGGACATATGAGGAGAGGTTGAGTAGATTGGGACTCTACTCATTGGAGTTCAGAAGAATGAGAGGCGATCTTATTGAAACATATAAGATTGTGAAGGGTCTTGATCGGGTGGATGCGGTAAGGATGTTCTCAAGGATGGGTGAAACTAGAACTCGGGGGCATAATCTTAGAATAAGGGGCTGCTCTTTCAAAACTGAGATGAGGAGAAACTTCTTCACTCAGAGGGTAGTAGGTCTGTGGAATTTGCTGCCCCAGGAAGCTGTGGAAGCTACATCATTAAATAAATTAAAAACAGAAATAGACAGTTTCCTAGAAGTAAAGGGAATTAGGGGTTACGGGGAGCGGGCAGGAAATTGGACATGAATTTAGATTTGATGTTAGGATCAGATCAGCCATGATCTTATTGAATGCGGAGCAGGCTCGAGGGGCTGATTGGCCTACTCCTGCTCCTATTTCTTATGTTCTTATGTTCTTATAAGTAACAATCGCATTCCGAATTGCAAAACCTCCTCACCAAAAAGAAACAATTGAATGATTTTTGATGTAAGCCTCAGTTTTTTTCCCCAAAACAGTTAGACCTTATGGCCTTGAAGGACCGTATAGAATCGTAGAATCATAGAATCATAGAAGTTACAACATGGAAACAGGCCCTTCGGCCCAACATGTCCATGTCGCCCAGTTTATACCACTAAGCTAGTCCCAATTGCCTGCACTTGGCCCATATCCCTCTATACCCATCTTACCCATGTAACTGTCCAAATGCTTTTTAAAAGACAAAATTGTACCCGCCTCTACTACTGCCTCTGGCAGCTCGTTCCAGACACTCACCACCCTTTGAGTGAAAAAATTGCCCCTCTGGACCCTTTTGTATCTCTCCCCTCTCACCTTAAATCTATGCCCCCTCGTTATAGACTCCCCTACCTTTGGGAAAAGATTTTGACTATCGACCTTATCTATGCCCCTCATTATTTTATAGACTTCTATAAGATCACCCCTTAACCTCCTACTCTCCAGGGAAAAAAGTCCCAGTCTGTCTAACCTCTCCCTGTAAGTCAAACCATCAAGACCCGGTAGCATCCTAGTAAATCTTTTCTGCACTCTTTCTAGTTTAATAATATCCTTTCTATAATAGGGTGACCAGAACTGTACACAGTACTCCAAGTGTGGCCTCACCAATGCCCTGTACAACTTCAACAAGACATCCCAACTCCTGCATTCAATGTTCTGACCAATGAAACCAAGCATGCCAAATGCCTTCTTCACCACCCTATCCACCTGTGACTCCACTTTCAAGGAGCTATGAATCTGTACTCCTAGATCTCTTTGTTCTATAACTCTCCCCAACGCCCTACCATTAACGGAGTAGGTCCTGGCCCGATTCGATCTACCAAAATGCATCACCTCACATTTATCTAAATTAAACTCCATCTGCCATTCATCGGCCCACTGGCCCAATTTATCAAGATCCCGTTGCAATCCCAGATAACCTTCTTCACTGTCCACAATGCCACCAATCTTGGTGTCATCTGCAAACTTACTAACCATGCCTCCTAAATTCTCATCCAAATCATTAATATAAATAACAAATAACAGCGGACCCAGCACCGATCCCTGAGGCACACCGCTGGACACAGGCATCCAGTTTGAAAAACAACCCTCTACAACCACCCTCTGTCTTCTGTCGTCAAGCCAATTTTGTATCCAATTGGCTACCTCACCTTGGATCCCATGAGATTTAACCTTATGTAACAACCTACCATGCGGTACCTTGTCAAATGCTTTGCTGAAGTCCATGTAGACCACGTCTACTGCACAGCCCTCATCTATCTTCTTGGTTACCCCTTCAAAAAACTCAATCAAATTCGTGAGACATGATTTTCCTCTCACAAAACCATGCTGACTGTTCCTAATTAGTCCCTGCCTCTCCAAATGCCTGTAGATCCTGTCCCTCAGAATACCCTCTAACAACTTACCCACTACAGATGTCAGGCTCACTGGTCTGTAGTTCCCAGGCTTTTCCCTGCCGCCCTTCTTAAACAAAGGCACAACATTTGCTACCCTCCAATCTTCAGGCACCTCACCTGTAGCGGTGGATGATTTAAATATCTCTGCTAGGGGACCCGCAATTTCCTCCCTAACCTCCCATAACGTCCTGGGATACATTTCATCAGGTCCCGGAGATTTATCTACCTTGATGCGCGTTAAGACTTCCAGCACCTCCCTCTCTGTAATATGTACACTCCTCAAGACATCACTATTTATTTCCCCAAGTTCCCTAACATCCATGCCTTTCTCAACCGTAAATACCGATGTGAAATATTCATTCAGGATCTCACCCATTTCTTGTGGTTCCGCACATAGATGACCTTGTTGATCCTTAAGAGGCCCTACTCTCTCCCTAGTTACCCTAGTTACCGTAGTTCCATCTTAACACCAGAACAATACATTATGCATTAGATTTCTGTCATTATAAAACCATGTGTTGTCCAACTCACTTAATTTGAAATGTATCCTTCATACTTAAGATTTCTGTGTCATACTTAAAAAATTAAAACGAAAGCCAATGTTCCGTTCAACTTGTCACAATTCATGCATTTAAGGGCAAGCTAGACAAGTACATGGGGGAGAAAGGAAAAGAAGGATATGCTGATAGGGTGAGATGAAGTAGGGAGGGAGGAGGCTCGTGTGGAGCATAAACACCGGCATAGACCAGTTGGGCCGAATGGCCTGTTTCTGTGCTGTAATTTCTATGTTATTCTCTGTGACCTGAAAATAGTTTCAGTCACACTCAAAAGAAAACTATTTGACTTTAAAAAGATTTGAGAAATCCGCTAAAAACAATCAGCCTCTAACTGTCTTCCGTCGTTGCACTTAGAGACGATTCCGACCTTTAATTGACTGGAAGATATTCCTAGGAACAATTAGCCTCTACCTGACCTAGAAAGGCACAGTAATTACACCTTGTGGCTTTAAAGGTCCTTACCAGGTTATACGAGTTACACTAACTTGTTACCAAGTTACACACAGCTGCACTTTAGCAGCAGAATAATACACTGTGTAATGCTTTTGTCCGTATACAATAGCGTATCCTCTCACTATGAGCAATGCCACAGGAGACCTGCTAGAAAGGGATTTGAACATAGGAAGGAACGTAGGAACAGGAGTAGACCATTTGGCCCCTCGAGCCTGTTCTGCCATTCAATTAGGTCAAGGCTGATTTGTATCTTAACTCCATCTACCCGCTTTGGTTCTGTAACCCTTAATACCCTTACCTAATAAAAATCTATCAATCTCAGTTTTGAAATTTTCAATTTACCCCCAACCTCAACCTTTTGGGGGAGAGAGTTCCAGATTTCCACTCCCCTTTGTGTGAAGAAATGCTTCCTGACATCACCCCTGAAAGGCCTAGCTCCAATTTTAAGGTTATGCCCCCTTGTTCTGGACTCTCCCACCAGAGGAAATAGTTTCTCTCTATCTACCCTATCAAATCCTTTAATCATCATAGTCACCTCGATTAGATCACCCCTCAATCTTCTATACTCAAGGGAATACAAGCCTGGTCTATGCAACCTGTCCTCATAATTTAATCCTTTGAGCCCCGGTATCATTCTGGTGAATCTGTGATGCACCCCCTCCAAGGCCAATATATCCTTCCTGAGGTGCGGTGCCCAGAACTAAATGCAGTATCTCCAGATGGGCGTCTAACCAGAACTTTATATTTCAGGAACATAACTTCCAACAAAAATGAAAATGACTCCATTGAAGATATTGAACTGGGTGGGGTCTAGCCCAGGTTTGATCCATAAGAACATAAGAAATAGGAGCAGGAGTAGGCTATACGGCCGCTCGAGCCTGATCCGTCGTTCAATAAGATCATGGCTGATCTTCGACCTCAACTCCACTTTCCCACCTGATCCCCATATCCCTTGATTCCCCTAGAGTCCAAAAATCTATCGATTTCAGTCTTGAATATATTCAATGACTCAGCATCCACAGCCCTCTGGAGTAGAGAATTCCAAAGATTCACAACCCTCTGAATGAAGAAATTCCTCCTCATCTCAGTCTTAAATGACCGAGTCCTTATCCTAAGACTATGCCCCCTAGTGCTAGATTCTCCAGCCAGGGGAAACAACCTCTCAGCATCTACCCTGTCAAGCCCCCTCAGAATCTTATATGTTTCAATAAGATCACCTCTCATTGTTCTAAACTCCAGAGAGTATAGGCTCATTCCACTCAATCTCTCCTCATTGGACAACCCTCTCATCCCAGGAATCAATCTTTACTCATTTGAGCTCAACCAGGACAGTGATGTGGGTCGTATACTGGGCCTCAGCACCTCTGAGTTCAGAAGGGGAAAAGTCTGCCATTGTTCCCACTGCCGAATGCCATGCAGTGACGCCTGCTGGAATGCATGCGATGGGTAGGGACAGGATGATTGTAATGCTCCCTACAATCAAATAGGCTGCCAACACTCACTGTTTAGAGCCTCTCATGAAGAATGGCTACTTGGGTGAGGTACTAGAACATAGTCCATCCCAGGAATATATGTTTATCAAAATGAAATGCAAGGATTCCCTCTTCCACATCACCTCCAAGCTGCGCCTTGAAGGGTTGACTTCCTCG
This sequence comes from Heptranchias perlo, assembly GCF_035084215.1. Lineage (NCBI taxonomy): Eukaryota > Metazoa > Chordata > Chondrichthyes > Hexanchiformes > Hexanchidae > Heptranchias > Heptranchias perlo. The sequence goes on along the minus strand of NC_090340.1, from coordinate 61,757,385 downwards.
TGGTGACAATACCCAGCTCTACAACTTCACCGCTTCCCCCAACCCACCAGCCGACAGATTGCCAGTCTGACTCTAAGTCATGGATAAGCCAGAATCTCCTACGTTAAACATGTGGAAAACCAAAGCTATTCTTTTTGGTCCGCAGTCTTACCGCCCACTCCATCTCCCTACGTGGCCGCTCTCAACCTTGGCCTTCTGTTTGACCCAGAGTTGAGCTCTTAAACCCCACATCCTGTCCACTGCTAAGACTGCTTACTATCATCTCCACTGCATTGCCTACCTCTGCCCTTACCTTGTGCCAGCTGTTGCTCAGTGGGCAGCACTCTCGCCTCTGAGTCAGAGGGTTGTGGGTTCAAGCCCACACTCCAGAGACCTGAGCACAAAATCCAGGCTGACACTCCCAGTGCAATACTGAGGGAGAGCTGCACTGTTGGAGGTGCCGTCTTTCAGATGAGATGTTAAACTGAGGACCCGTCTGCCCTCTCATGGTGGATATAAAAGATCCCATGACACTATTTCAAAGAAGAGCAGGGGAGTTATCCCTGATACACCTGGCCAATATTTATCCCTCAACCAACCACCTAAAACAGATGATACAATCATTTATTTCATTGCTGTTTGTGGGATCTTGCTGTGCGCAAATTGTCTGCTGCATTTCCTACATTACAACAGTGACCACATTTCAAAAAAGTACTTCATTGGCTGTAAAGCGCTTTGGGACGTCCTGAGGTCATGAAAGCCACATTTAAATACAAGACTTTCTTTCATTATCTTACCCCTTGCAGACAAATCCCTTATCCAGCCACCTCTACACCTGATTTCTCCAATTCCCTCCTTGCTGGCCTCCCAGTTCCCACACTCCATAAACTCTAAATTATCCAAAACTCCCCCATCCACTTCCCGCCCTGCACGAAGTCCCTCTTGCCCTTTGCCCATGTCCTTGCTGACCTACATTGGCTCCATACCCCTAAGAGATTGAATTTAAAGTCCTCCTGCTCATCTACAAATTCCTTCATGGCCTTGTTTCCACCCTACTTCTGCACCCTTCTCCAGCTTTACATCCCCTTCCAGGCCCTCCCGTCCTCTGACTCTGGGTTCCTACGGATTCCCTCCCCTTCACTCTGCTCCACTTTTGATGGCACAGCCTCTTTCAATCCCCTTCTCCCAACTCTCTACCTCCTTTCTCACCTCAAAGTACATCCCATCCACCAAACATTTGGTTACCTCTTTGAACTTTCCCACAAAGACAAAGCACTTGTTTCTTTCCTTCTCTGTGGAGCGCCTTGGGAAGTTTTTCTGCATTAAAGGCGCTATTATAAATGCAAGTTGATTGGCACTAAAATTGACAATTAAATGGAATTTACAGCACAGAAAGAGGCCATTCGGCCCAACTGGTCTGTGCCAGCGTTTATGTTCCACATGAGCCAAAGGCTAATGGAATGTTGGCCTTTATTTCAAGGGGGTTGGAATTCAAAATCATCAGTTGCATAAAGCTCTGGTCAGACCCCATTTAGAGCACTTCTGGGCACCGCACCTCAGGAAGGATATATTGGCTTTGGAGGGGGTGCAGCGCAGATTCACTAGAATGATACCGGGGCTTAAAGGGTTAAATTGTGAGGCCAGGTTGCACAGACTTGGCTTGTGTTCCCTTGAGTTTAGAAGATTGAAGGGTGATCTAATCGAGGTATTTAAAACGATAATGGGGTAGATAGAGAGAAATTATCTCCTCTGGTGGGGGGAGTCCAGAACAAGGAGGCACGATTTTAAAATTAGAGCTGGGCCGTTCAGGGGTGATGTCAGGAAGCACTTCTTCACACAAAGGGGAGTGGAAATCTGGAACTCTCTCAAAAGGCTGTGGATGCTGGGGAGTCAACTAAAATTTTCAATACTGAGACTGATAGATTTTTGTTGGGTCAGGGTATCAAGGGATATGGAACATAGGCAGGTAAATGGAGTTAAGGTACAGATCAGCCATTATCTAATTGAATGGCGGAACAGGCTCGAGGGGCTGAATGGCCTACTCCAGTCCCTATTTTCCTTCTGAGAAAGGGCACAAAGCTGGTTGGTTTGAAGGTTGTTATTCTCTCACTGGGCTATGGCACGTTATTTGAGCAGACGAGATGGAGCTCCGTTGTGCAGCTGGCTGCACTGTACCTGACCTGGGAGTGCTAGACACTATATGTGCCTGTTATTTGAAATTTTTCCATTCCCCAGTGCTTCCGTCCTTTGCTTTGATGAACGCAAAATTCCCTAAAGGGAAAAAAAAAAGAACATTTTCTCAGATTCCAAAAGTTGATTTGAGCCTCAGTAAACAGCCATGAAACAAGCCAATAATGTTCACCTGTCTTTGAAGTGAAGCACTTTACAAAATTGCTCCTATTTTGGGATGAAAATTGGTAGTTTCACTGAGAAAGGTTGTGTGGTAAATAGTGTTGGCTGAAGGATGCAGTTATAGACGGCTCTTTTGAGACCGGGCCACATTACTGGGGCAGAGCAGAAGCTTCACTCTGCAACTTCCTTTGATAAACTTGACCTCGTCAAGGATCTAAATTGAAAGAGAAAAAAAACGAGCTTGTATTTCTATAGCCCCTTTCATGGCCTCAGGATGTCCCAAAGCACTTCACAGCCAATGAAGCACTTTTGTGGTGTAGTTACTGGAGTAATATAGGAAACGCAGCAGCCAATTTGTGCACAGAAATGTCACATAATCAGCAATGAGATAATGACCAGACAATCTATTTTTAGTGGCATTGGTTGAGGGATAAATATTGGGCACCAGGGAGAACTCACCTGCTCTTCTCTGAAGAGTGCCATGGGATCTTTTGGTTTAAAGTCTTATCTTAAAGAAGGCACCTCTGACAATGCAGCACTCCCTCAGTATTGCCCTGAACTGTCAGCCTTCATTATGCACTTAAGTCTCTGGAGTGGGGCTTTGAATCCACAACCTATTTAGTCAGAGGCGAGAGGGTTACCCACTGAGCCAAGGATGACACCTTGCCCGTTGAAGTGGCAGTTAGTGCCAAATTAGAAGAGATTTTGTGGGGTTCAGTTGGCAATCGTTTGGTTTACACACGGCAACGATTGAAGGCAAAAATGGCAACACTGCTCTTCATTGAGTAAAAGTTACAACTGTAGCTGTTGGTTTCTTGAGCTGCCAGAGGTTGTTGAGTCTGATCCAGGGCCAAGGGGAATACACTTAGAGTAAGGCCTATCTGCGAGTCAGAATTAGGGAGATATTTGTCTACCCTACAAAATGATCCCATCTGGTAGATGCTAGCAAAACACTAAGCCCCTGGGACTCTGAATGCCACGTGTAATAGTGGGATAGGCAAGGATCAATTAGTGAAGGGGTGAGGTTTTACTCTTCCCTGGTGAATAAATACTAGAAACCGGTGGAAAGACTATAGGGACCCCATGGCACCAGTGAACGCTTTAAGCTCTGCAAGTCACAGTGGTGGGAAGAAAGGCCTCAGGCTTGGAACGGTTGATCTAAGCTTTAATTGAGGCCTTTCCATTCCTACTGCAGCTTTGCTTAGACACTGGTACTTAAAATAGATCGATAAGGTTCAGTTTGTTAATGAAGGAGTACAACAGCCTTGGGCTTCAGTAGAATGTGCCCGTTCCTCACTTGCGAACCTAGGTAGTGTGTGAGCAGGCTATTCAACTATGGAGGGGCTCACAATTCTGTCACCATTTTCCAGCATGGGTCTTGTGCATCCCCCACTTCCTTCACCCCACCATTGGCGGCTGTGCCTTCAGCCGTCCAGACCCTAAGCTCTCAAATTCCCTCTCCAAAACCTCTCCGCCTCTGTACTCTCTCTCCTCCCATAAGACACTCCTTAAAATTTACCTCTTTGGCTAAGCTTTTGGTCACTTGTCCCTAATGTTTCCTTCTTTGGCTCAATTCTTGACTGATTATGCTCCTGTGATGTACCTTGGGGACCTTTTAAGATGTTAAAGGTGCTATATAAATGCAAATGCAATTTGCAATCAAAGCCAGGAACCCTGGCTGATCTTCCTTTCCCTCGCACTGGAGCACTGATACCAATTGTAGGTTCCCTATCGCCATCTCTGCTGAGATCAGCTAACTCAACACGCACCAGAGATTGAAGCTGAGTCATTTCTCAGTCTGCAAGGCTCAGTTCCGCACCAGGATGGTTCCCCTTGAAACAAGTCACATTATCACACTGTCAACCTTTTTTTCCCCTTCTAGTTTTCTGCCACCCTCTCCTGTTGGTACTGACTTGAGCTCATCCAAAACTCTGCTGCCCGTATCCTAACTCGCACCAAGTCCTGTTCACCCATCACCCCTGTGCTCGTTGACCTACATTGGCTCCTGGTCCGGGAACATCTTTATTTTAAAATTCTCATCCTTGTTTTCAAATCCCTCCATGGCCTCGCCCCCTCTCTATCTCTGTAACCTCCTCCAGCCCTACAACTCTCCAAGATCTCTGCGCTCCTCCAATTCTGGCCTCTTGCGCATCCCCGATTTTCATCGCTGCACCATTGGCGGCCGTGCCTTCAGCTGCCTAGGCCCTAAGCTCTGGAATTCCCTCCCTAAACCTCCCCACCTCTTTGCCTCTCTCTCCTGCTTTTAGACCCCCCCCTTAAAACCAACTCCTTTGACCAAGCTTTTGGTCACCTGTCCCAATATCTCTTTATATTGCTTGGTGTCAAATTTTGTTTGATAATCGCTCCTGTGAAGCGCCTTGGGACGTTTTACTTCGTTAAAGGCGCTATATAAATGCAAGTTGTCCTTGTTGTAGTTGTTGCTGTACAGTCCATGGTCACCGATTGCCCTCCAGTACCTTGACCAAATGGCCATTATTCATGTGTGAGCCTTAAACGGTTATCAGGCTGTTTGACCTTGGGGAGAACCTTGCAACCCAGTCTGATCTCACCCTCAGTCCACGCACACCCGTGTAGCTTTCCACTGAGGAGCACTGGACGGTGATCGGGAGCTGGAATCCTGTCTGGGAAATTCACAGGGCTTCTGCCCGTATCCAAGAAACCCTTGCTATTGCTGGTTCAACGCAGTGAGCAAACCCGGGATGGATTCTTATCAGCTCCGTGTGAAAACGATAAAGAAGTAGGAAGAGGAGGATCAACATAGCGTCCTCACAGAGAAGAGAGAAAGTATCGATCACACAGAGAGGAAAGTATCGATAACAGGAACAGGCGATGAGCTGTGGAGGAGAGATCAGGAGGGCTGACCAAAAGCTCCCAGTGTCCTTGGCTAACATTTATCCCTCAGTCAACCCCTGAAACAGATGATCTGGTTATTATCACATTGCTGTTTGCAATTTGGCTGCTGCATTTCCTACATTCTTCGTCTGGTGTATAAACGCTGGAATAGATCAGTTGGGCCAAATGGTCTGCTTCTGTGCTGTAGGCTCGATGTAATTACAACAGTGACAACCCTTCAAAAGTACTTCATTGGCTGTAAAGCACTTTGAAATGTCTTGAGGTCATGAAAGGCGCTATATAAATGCAAGTTCTTTCTTTTTCTTTTTTGAGCTATCATCCCCACTAATGATTTTCCCCGATATTCCAGCACAATCTCTAACCTCATGGCCCTGCATATTCCTCACTCTACCATTACCAACAAGCCAGGGGATCAACCCTGGTTCAATGAGGAGTGTAGAAGAGCATGCAAGGAGCAGCACCAGGCGTACCTAAAAATGAGCTACCAACCTGGTGAAGCTACAACACAGGACTACATGCATGCTGAACAGTGGAAGCAACATGCTATAGACAGAGCTAAGCGATTCCACAACCAACGGATCAGATCAAAGCTCTGCAGTCTTGCACATATCCAGTCATGAATGGTGGTGGACAATTAAACAACTAATGGGAGGAGGAGGCTCTGTAAACATCCCCATCCTCAATGATGGCAGAGTCCAGCACGTGAGTGCAAAAGACAAGGCTGAAGCGTTTGCAACCATCTTTAGCCAGAAATGCCGAGTGGATGATCCATCTCGGCCTCCTCCCGATATCCCCACCATCACAGAAGCCAGTCTTCAGCCAATTCGATTCACTCCACGTGATATCAAGAAATGGCTGAGTGCACTGGATACAGCAAAGGCTATGGGCCCCGACAACATCCCGGCTGTAGTGCTGAAGACTTGTGCTCCAGAACTAGCTGCGCCTCTAGCCAAGCTGTTCCAGTACAGCTACAACACTGGCATCTACCCGACAATGTGGAAAATTGCCCAGATATGTCCTGTCCAAAAAAGAAGGCCAAATCCAATCTGGCCAATTACCGCCCCATCAGTCTACTCTCAATCATCAGCAAAGTGATGGAAGGTGTCGTTGACAGTGCTATCAAGTGGCACTTACTCACCAATAACCTGCTCACCGATGCTCAGTTTGGGTTCTGCCAGGACCACTCGGCTCCAGACCTCATTACAGCCTTGGTCCAAACATGGACAAAAGAGCTGAATTCCAGATGTGAGGTTAGAGTGACTGCCCTTGACATCAAGGCAGCATTTGACCGAGTGTGGCACCAAGGAGCCCTAGTAAAATTGAAGTCAATGGGAATCAGGGGGAAAACTGTCCAATGGCTGGAGTCATACCTAGCACAAAGGAAGATGGTCGTGATTGTTGGAGGCCAGTCATCTCAACCCCAGGACATTGCTGCAGGAGTTCCTCAGGTCAGTGTCCTGGTCCCAACCATCTTCAGCTGCTTCATCAATGACCTTCCCTCCATCATAAGGTCAGAAATGGGGATGTTCGCTGATGATTGCACAGTGTTCAGTTCCATTCGCAACCCCTCAGATAATGAAGCAGTCCGTGCCCGCATGCAGCAAGACTTGGAAAACATCCAGGCTTGGGCCGATAAGTGGCAAGTAACATTCGCGCCAGACAAGTGCCAGGCAATGACCATCTCTAACAAGAGAGAGTCTAATCACCTCCCCATGATATTCATGGCATTACCATCGCCGAATCCCCCACCATCAACATCCTGGGGGTCACCATTAACCAGAAACTTTCCTGGACCAGCCACATAAATACTGTGGCTACAAGGGTGGATCAGAGGCTGGGTATTCTGCGGCAAGTGACTCACCTCCTGACTCCCCAAAGCCTTTCCACCATCTACAAGGCACAAGTCAGGAGTGTGATGGAATACTCTCCACTTGCTTGGATGAGTGCAGCTCCAACAACACTCAAGAAGCTCGACACCATCTACCCTATCCATCACCCTAAACATTCACTCCCTTCACCACTGGCGCACCGTGGCTGCAGTGTGTACCATCCACAGGATGCACTGCAGCAACTCACCAAGGCTTCTTCGACAGCACCTCCCAAACCTGCGACCTCTACCACCTAGAAGGACAAGCGCAGCAGGCACATGGAAACAACACCACCTGCCCATCATTTCCGTCTGTTTCTATGTTCGTATGTTTATAAGAGACTCCTGGTCGAAGCGCACTTTTGTGGATGTCAGGGGAAGACAGAATCAGGCTTATTTGTGATGTCTTCTATGATGGAAGAGGCTGTTGACACTCACTGTATCGGCATTTTGAAGAATAGATATTTAGCCGAGGTAATGGAGAGTGATTGGTAACTGGGTAATTGAACCTCAACAGGAGGCTGTGCTTTTAGGAGAGAAAATTGGAGGTGACATTTTGTTTTAAACCTTCCTATTTGACTGGCCAAGATTTCCAAATTCAGCTCATCAGAGACAAGTTAAAGAATAGATACAAAAGCCAGACTAAAGGCTGCCTGTCAGCTCCACTCTGAGAGACAAGCTGCTCTGCAGAGTATGTCAGTGGTGTCTGGCTGTGGTTTACAGCAGTGTTATTGCTTTTTTAGCATCTATATAGATTTCAGTCCAGTCTCCTCAGGACCTACCCAGAGAAATTAGACACCTCGGGAAACTGCTGCCACACAAGGCACAAGCTGTTAATTCACTCCTGTTTGGTACTGTATGGCCTATGTGTGTCTCAGTGTCACCTCCTGTATATGCGCAGCACACAGTGGGTAAAAGGGAACGATTCACTCCTGTCTGGCACTGTATGGCCCACGTATGTCTCTGTGTCAGCTCCTGTTCATGTACAATACACAGAGGGTAAATGGGAACGATTCACTCCCTTCTGGTACTGTACAGCCTGTGTGTGTCTCAGTGTCAGCTCCTGTTCATGTACACAGCTGGTAAATGGGAATGATTCACTCTCCTCTGGTACTGTACGGCCTGTGTGTGTCTCAGTGTCAGCTCCTGTTCATGTACAAGGCGGGTAAAAGGGAACGATTCACTCTCCTCTGGTACTGTACGGCCTGTGTGTGTCTCAGTGTCAGCTCCTGTACATGTACACAGCGGGTAAATGGGAACGATTCACTCCCGTTTGGTATTATACGGCCTGTGTGTGTCTCAGTGTCAGCTCCTGTACATGTACACAGTGGGCAAATGGGAACGATTCACTCCCGTCTGGTACTGTACGGTAAGGTAACAGTGAATGAGTTGTTCCTGTGCTGTATGGCTCATGTGTGTCTGTGCCAGCTCCTTTACAGTTTTCACCAGGTAATAGGGAACTATTCACTCCCGTCTGGTGCCTGAATATGTCTTGGAGATGGATAATGAGAGCAGGACTTGCTGCGTTGTGTGAGAAGGGGTTGGTACCTAATTGTCAGGTTGATAGGAACAAATGAATGGCGCACATCATCAGCAGGAGGTGGCTGTGGAATGATGAGCTCACCAGAGCCAACTTGGCGGCACATGCCAGTGTTTCCGATTTATTTTTTGTTGAGAAATGTCGATGATGCACCAAGCGTAGAATGGAAAAGAGAAAGAAAAAAGAACTTGCATTTATATAGCGCCTTTCACGACCTCAGGACGTCCCAAAGCACTTCACAGCCAATAAAGTACATTTAAAGAGTAGTCACTGTTGTAATGTAAGAAACACAGCAGCCAATTTGCGCACAGCAAGCTCCTACAAAAAGCAATGAGATAAATGAGTAGATTTTCTGTTTTAGTGATATTGGTTGAGGGATAAATATCGGCCCAGGACACTGGGGAGAACTCCCCTGCTCTTCTTCTAATAGTGGCTGTCGGATGTTTTACATCCACCCTAGAGGGCAAACGAGGCCTTGGTTTAGAAATCATAGAACCATAGAAAGGTTACAGCACGGAAAGAGGCCATTCGGCCCATCGAGTCTGCGCCAGCTCTATGCAAGAACAATCCAGCCAGTCCCACTTCCCCGCCCTTTCCCTGTGCCTCTGCAAATTTTTGCCTTTCAAGTACTTATCCAGTTCCCTTTTGAAGGCCATGATTGAATCTGCCTCCACCACCCCCTCGGGCAGTGCATTCCAGATCCTAACCACTCGCTGTGTAAAGTTTTTCCTCATGTCATCTTTGGTTCTTTTGCCAATCACCTTAAATCTATGTCCTCTGATCCTTGACCCTTCCGCCAATGGGAACAGTTTCTCTCTGTCTACTCTGCCTAGACCCTTCATGATTTTGAACCCCTCGATCAAATCTCCTCGCAACCGTCTCTGTTCCAAGGAGAAAAACCCCAGCTTCTCCAGTCTATCCACGTAATTCAAGTCCCTAATCCCTGGAATCATTCTAGTAAATCTCTTCTGCACGCTTTCTAAGACCTTCACATCTTTCCTGAAGTGCAGTGCCCAGAACTGGACACAATGCTCCAGTTGTGGCCGAACCAGTGTTTTATAAAGGTTCATCATGACTTCCAGTACTCTATGCCTCCATTTATAAAGCCCAGGATCCCTTATGCTTTTTTTAACCACTTTCTCAACCTGCCCTGCCACCTTCAATGATTTGTGCACATATACCCCCAGATCTCTCTGTTCCTGTAACCCTTTTAGAGTTGTGCCCTCTCGTTTATATTGCCTCTCCTCATTCTTCCTACAAAAATGTATCACTTCGCATTTTTCTGCGTTAAATTTCATCTGCCACGTGTCCGCCCATTCCACCAGCCTGTCTGTATCCTCTTGAAGTCTATCACTATCCTCCTCACTGTTTACTACCCTTCCAAGTTTTGTGATGTGGAGATGCCGGTGATGGACTGGGGTGGACAAATGTACAGAGTCGCACAACACCAGATTATAGTCCAACAGCTTTATTTGAAATCACAAGCTTTTGGAGCTTTGCTCCTTCGTCAGGTGAATTGAAGAGATGCATATAGGCACAGCATATATAGTCAGAGAACAATGCCTGATGATTACAGATAATCTTTCTAACTGCCCTTTATCACACCTTGGCAGAGAGATAATCACAGCAATCAAAGGAGTGTTCAAACAGGTTAGTCAGGGAAACCTTACATCCAAGAATACTGAGGTGGGGTCACCAGGGGTCAAATGTAGCAGATGCTGGGGTTTGTATTAAAAACAGATAACTTTTTTTTTGCTGGAAATCGCAGCAGGTCCGGCCGCATCTGTGTATAGAGAACAAGCCAACTACTACTTGAGTCTGGATGACTCTACGTCAGGTGGGGTTACATGTAGCGTGACATGAACCCAAGATCCTGGTTGAGGCCATCCTCATGGGTGCGGAACTTGGCTATCAATTTCTGCTCGACGATTTTGCGTTGTCGTGTGTCTCGAAGGCCGCCTTGAACGCTTACCTGAAGATCGGTGGCTGAATGTCCTTGACTGCTGAAGTGTTCCCCGACTGGGAGGGCACCCTCCTGTCTGGCGATTGTTGTGTGGTGTCCGTTCATCCGTTGTCGCAGTGTCTGCATGGTCTCGCCAATGTACCATGCTCTGGGGCATCCTTTCCTGCAACGTATGAGGTAGACAACGTTGGCCGAGTCACAGGAGTATGAACCATGTACCTGGTGGGTGGTGTCCTCTCGTGTGATGGTGGTATCTGTGTCGATGATCTGGCATGTCTTGCAGAGGTTGCCGTGGCAGGGTTGTGTGGTGTTGTGGACGCTGTTCTCCTGAAAGCTGGGTAATTTGCTGCGAACGATGGTCTGTTTGAGGTTGGGTGGCTGTTTGAAGGCGAGTAGTGGAGGCGTTGGGATGGCCTTAGCGAGGTGTTCGTCGTCATCGATGACATGTTGAAGGCTGCGAAGAACATGGCGTAGTTTCTCCGCTCCGGGGAAGTACTGGACGACGAAGGGTACTCTGTTGGTTGTGTCCCGTGTTTGTCTTCTGAGGAGGTCTATGCGATTTTTCGCTGTGGCCCGTCGGAACTGTCAATCGACGAGTCGAGCGTCATATCCCGTTCTTACGAGGGCGTCTTTCAGCGTCTGTAGGTGTCTATCGCGTTCCTCCTCGTCTGAGCAGATCCTGTGTATTTGTAGGGCCTGTCCATAGGGGATGGCCTCTTTGATGTGGTTAGGGTGGAAGCTGGAAAAGTGGAGCATCGTGAGGTTGTCCGTGGGCTTGCGGTAGAGTGAGGTGCTGAGGTGCCCGTCTTTGATGGAGATTTGTGTGTCCAAGAATGAAACCGATTCTGAGGAGTATTCCATGGTGAGCTTGATGGTGGGATGGAACTTGTTGATGTTATCGTGTAGTCTCTTCAGTGATTCTTCGCCGTGGGTCCATAGGAAGAAAATGCCGTCGATGTATCTGGTGTATAGTGTTGGTTGGAGGTCCTGTGCAGTGAAGAAGTCCTGCTCGAACTTGTGCATGAAAATGTTGGCGTATTGGGGTGCGAATTTGGTCCCCATGGCTGTTCCGTGTGTTTGGGTAAAGAACTGGTTGTCGAAGGTGAAGACATTGTGATCCAGGATGAAGCGGATGAGTTGTAGGATGGCGTCTGGAGATTGGCTGTTGTTGGTGTTGAGTATTGAGGCTGTCGCACCGATGCTGTCATCGTGGGGGATACTGGTGTAGAGTGCCGAGACGTCATCTGCAAATTTTGCAATTGTGCCCTGTACACCCAAGTCCAAGTCATTAATATATATCAAGAAAAGCAGTGGTCCCAGCACTGACCCCTGGGGAACACCACTGTACACCTCCCTCCAATCCGAAAAACAACCATTCACCACTACTCTCTGTTTCCTGTCCCTTAGCGAATTCTGTATCCATGTTGCTACAGTCCCCTTTATTCCATGGGCTGCAATCTTGATGACAAGCCGACCGTGCAGCACTTTATCAAATGCCTTTTGAAAGTCCATATACACCACAAGAACTGCATTGCTCTCATCTACCCTCTCTGTTACCTCATCAAAAAACTCGATCAGGTTAGTTTAATCACAATTTGCCTTTAACAAATCCGTGCTGACTTTCCCTAATCAATCCATCCGCATCCAAGTGACTGTTAATTCTGTCCCGGATTATCGTTTCTAAAAGTTTCCCCACCACGAAGGTTAAACTGACTGGCCTGTAGTTGCTGGGTTTATCTTTACACCCTTTTTAGAACAAGGGTGTAACATTTGCAATTCTCCAGTCCTCTGGCATCACCCCCGTATCTATGGGTGTTTGGAAGATTATGGCCAGTACCTCTTCCACCCTTACTTTAAGTACAGCCAGCCTTTCTAGTACCTCTTCTTTATCAATTTTTAGCCCATCCAGTATCTCATATCTTCCTTTACTGAGACTCTGTCAGCATCTTCTTCCTTGGTAAAGACAGATGCAAAGTGCTCATTTAGTACCTCGGCCATGCCCTCTGCCTCCATGAGTAGATCTCCTTTATGATCCCTAATCAGCCCCACCCCTCCTCTTACTACCCGTTTACTGTTTACTTGCCTTTAGAAGACTTTTGGATTCCGTTTTATGTTGGCCGCCAGTCTATTCTCATACTCTCTCTTTGCCCCTCTTATTTCCTTTTTCACTTCTCTGAACTTTTTATGTTCTTCCTGGTTCTCACTTGTGTTATCAACCTGACATCTGTCATATGCCCCTTTTTTCTGTTTCATCTTACTCTCTATCTCTTTTGTCATCCAGAGAGCTCTGGCTTTAGTTGCCCTACCTTTCTACCTCGTGACAATGTACCCAGACTGTACCCGAACCATCTCCTCCTTAAAGGCCGCCCATTGTTCAATTACAATTTTGCCTGCCAATCTTTGATTCCGATTTACCCGGGCCAGATCCGTTCTCATCCCATTGAAATTGGCCCTCCTCCATTTGAGTATTTTTACTTTAGAGTGGTCCGTGTCCTTTTCCATAGCTATTCTAAACCTTATGATGCTATGATCGCTGCTCCCTAAATGCTCCCCCACTGACACTTGCTCCACTTGGCCCGCCTCATTCCCCAGAACCAAATCCAGCAATGCCTCCTTCCTCATTGGGCCAGAAACGTACTGGTCAAGAAAGTTCTCCTGAACACATTTCAAAAATTCCGCTCCCTCTTTGCCCTCTACACTATTACTATCCCAGTTTATATTAGGATAGTTAAAGTCCCCAGTTATCACTACTCTATGGCTTTTGCACCTCTCTGTAATTTCCCTGCAAATTTGCTCCTCTATATCCTTCCCACTAGTTGGTGGCCTATAGAATATCCCCAATAGTGTAATGGCACCTCTTTTATTTCTTAACTCCAACCAAATAGATTCTGTCCTTGACCCCTCCAGGACATCCTCTCTCTCCAGCACTGTAATATTCTCCTTAATCAATACTGACACCCTTCCTTTCTTTCCTTCCCCATCTTTTCTAAACACCTTGTATCCAGGAGTATTTTCAGGCAGCTGGGGAATTTAAATTCAATTAATGAAATAAAATCTGGAATTAAAAAAACTAATACCAGTAATGGTGGCCATGAAACTACCGGATTGTCGTAAAATCCCATCTGGTTCACTAATGTCCTTAAGGGAAGCAAACCTGCCGTCCTTACCCGGTCTGGCCTATATGTGACTCCAGACCCACAGCAATGTGGTTGATTCTTAATTGCCCTCTGAAATGGCCTAGCAAGCCACTCAGTTGTAAAATCTTGCTAAAAAAAGTCATAATAAGAATAAAACCGGACAGACCACCCGGTATCGGACCACTAGGCACCGGACACGACAAAGGCAAACCAAGCCCAGTCGACCCTGCAAAGTCCTCCTCATGAACATCTGGGGACTTGTGCCAAAATTGGGAGAGCTGTCCCACAGACCAGTCAAGCAACAGCCTGACATAGCCATACTCACAGAATCATACCTTTCAGCCAATGTCCCAGACTCTTCCATCACCATCCCTGGGTATGTCCTGTCCCACCGGCAGGACAGACCCACCAGAGGTGGCGGTACAGTGATATACAGTCAGGAGGGAGTGGCCCTGGGAGTCCTCATCATTGACTCCGGACTCCATGAAATCTCATGGCATCAGGTCAAACATGGGTAAGGAAACCTCCTGCTGATTACCACCTACTGTCCTCCCTCAGCTGATGAATCAGTCCTCCTCCATGTTGAGCACCACTTGGAGGAAGCACTGAGGGTTGCAAGGGCACAGAATGTACTCTGGGTGGTGGACTTCAATGTCCATCACCAAGAGTGGCTCGGTAGCACCACTACTGACCGAGCTGGCCGAGTCCTGAAGGACATAGCTGCCAGACTGGGCCTGCGGCAGGTGGTGAGCGAACCAACACAAGGGAAAAACTTACTCAACCTCGTCCTCACCAATCTACCTGTCACAGATGCATCTGTCTATGACAGTATTGGTAGGAGTGACCACCGCACAGTCCTCGTGGAGATGAAGTCCCGTCTTCGCACTGAGGACACCATCCAACATGTTGTGTGGCACTCCCACCGTGCTAAATGGGATAGATTCAGAACAGATCTAGCAGCTCAAAACTGGGCATCCATGAGGCGCTGTGGGCCATCAGCAGCAGCAGAATTGTATTCCAGCACAATCTGTAACCTCATGGCCCGGCATATTCCTCACTCTACCATTACCAACAAGCCAGGGGATCAACCGTGGTTTGATGAGGAGTGTAGAAGAGCATGCCAGGAGCAGCACCAGGCGTACCTAAAAATGAGGTGCCAACCTGGTGAAGCTACAACTCAGGACTACATGCATGATGAACAGCGGAAGCAACATGCTATAGACAGAGCTAAGCGATTCCACAACCAACGGATCAGATCAAAGCTCTGCAGTCTTGCCACATCCAGTCGTGAATGGTGGTGGACAATTAAGCAACTAACAGGAGGAGGAGGCTCTGTAAACATCCCCATCCTCAATGATGGCGGAGTCCAGCACGTGAGTGCAACGGACAAGGCTGAAGCGTTTGCAACCATCTTCAGCCAGAAGTGCCGAGTGGATGATCCACCTCGGCCTCCTCCTGATATCCCCACCATCACAGAAGCCAGTCTTCAGCCAATTCGATTCACTCCACGTGATATCAAGAAACGGCTGAGTGCACTGGATACAGCAAAGGCTATGGGCCCCGAAAGCATCCCGGCTGTAGTGCTGAAGACTTGTGCTCCAGAACTAGCCGCGCCTCTAGCCAAACTGTTCCAGTACAGCTACAACACTGGCATCTACCCGACAATGTGGAAAATTGCCCAGGTATGTCCTGTCCACAAAAAGCAGGACAAATCCAATCCGGTCAATTACCATCAGCTTACTCTCAATCATCAGCAAAGTGATGGAAGGTGTCGTCGACAGTGCTATCAAGCAGCACTTAATCACCAATAACCTGCTCACCGATGCTCAGTTTGGGTTCCGCCAGGACCTCTCGGCTCCAGACCTCAATACAGCCTTGGTCCAAACATGGACAAAAGAGCTGAATTCCAGAGGTGAGGTGAGAGTGACTGCCCTTGACATCAAGGCAGCATTTGACCGAGTGTGGCACCAAAGATCCCTAGTAAAATTGAAGTCAATGGGAATCAGGGGAAAAACGTTCCAGTGGCTGGAGTCATACCTGGCACAAAGGAAGATGGTAGTGGTTGTTGGAGGCCAATCATCTCAGCCCCAGGATATTGCTGCAGGAGTTCCTTAGGGCAGTGTCCTAGGCCCAACCATCTTCAGCTGCTTCATCAATGACCTTCCCTCCATCATTAGGTCAGAAATGGGGATGTTCGCTGATGATTGCACAGTGTTCAGTTCCATTCGCAACCCCTCAGATAATGAAGCAGTCCATGCCCGCCTGCAGCAAGACCTGGACAACATCCAGGCTTGGACTGATAAGTGGCAAGTAACATTCACGCCAGATAAGTGCCAGGTAATGACCATCTCCAACAAGAGAGAGTCTAACCACCTCCCCTTGACATTCAACAGCATTACCATTGCCGAATCCCGCACCATCAACATCCTGGGGGTCACCATTGACCACAAACTTAACTGGACCAGCCACATAAATACTGTGGCTACATGAGCAGGTCAGAGGCTGGGTATTCTGCAGCGAGTGACTCACCTCCTGACTCCCCAAAGCCTTTCCACCATCTACATGGCACAAGTCAGGAGTGTGATGGAATACTCTCCACTTGCCTGGATGAGTGCAGCTCCAACAACACTCAAGAAGCTTGACACCATCCAGGACAAAGCAGCCCACTCGATTGGCACCCCATCCACCACCCTAAACATTCAATCCCTTCACCACTGGCTCACAGTGGCTGCAGTGTGTACCATCCACAGGATGCACTGCAGCAACTCGCCAAGGATTCTTCGACAGCACCTCCCAAACCCATGGTCTCCACCACCTAGAAGGACAAGAGCAGCAGGTGCCTGGGAATAGCCATCACCTCCAAGTTCCCATGTGAGTCACACACCATCCCGACTTGGAAATATATCTCCGATCCTTCATCGTCGCTGGGTCAAAATCCTGGAACTCCCTTCCTAACAGCACTGTGGGAGAACCTTCATCACATGGACTGCAGCGGTTCAAGAAGGCGGCTCACCACCACCTTCTCAAGGGCAATTAGGGGTGGGCAATAAATGCTGGCCTCGCCAGTGACTCCCACACTACAATTTGTCGACAGGATATGGATTCTTGTTCAACCTAGGAATCTGCACTTGGACATTTAAGGACTCACATCAGCTCTTGTAAACAGATATTAAAAAATATATTGACTTTTTTATGATTCGAAATGTGATGAATCTCCTTTTTCATTCCGGACGCTGTTTGGCACAACAGAGGAAACCGAGCTTTTTTTTGCGGATCATTTTGTGGTGAAAAATGACCACTTGGGCACCGTAACAAGACTCGATGGGTTTCGGAGAGGAGGAGGGGGGAGAAAGAAAGAGATACTACACAGGCTTTCAGGAGAAGGTTTGAGCCTGAGGGGTTTGCGGTCACCCCCTCTCTCCACAGAAAGAGAAAGGTTGGACAATTCCGAAAGAATTGTCTGAACCATCTGGAGGTTCAGAAAAAAAAAAAGCACAAGAAGAGCAGCCTGAGGCAGCAAGGAGAAAAATATAAAAGATAAATAAAAAGACGAAAGAGGTGAAAAGGGCCAGCTCGCACCGAGCTGGGAAAACCTTCCTTCTAAAGGTGCTGCTGCCCGAGGCCGGGCAGTGCCAAGGGAGAGTGGCAGCCTCTGATCACATTACCCAAAACAGACTGAACAACAATGACACGAGGCGACAGAAAGAAACCAAGGGAACAACAACAACAACAACAACAACAACAACAACTCATCACATTTTTACAGCACTTTTAACGTAGTAAAACATCCCAAGGCACTTCACAGGAGCGTAATCGGACAAAAATTTGACACCGAGCCACATAAGGGGATATTAAGGAGCGACTTAAAGGAGGAGAGGGGGGGTAGAGAGGCGGAGAGGTTTAGGGAGGGAATTCCAGAGCTGAGAGCCTCGGCAGCTGAAGGCACGGCCGCCAATGGCGGAGCGAAGAAAATCGGCCAGAATTGGAGGAGCGCAGAGATCTCGGAGGGTTGTAGGGGCTGGAGGAGGTCACAGAGATAGGGAGGGGGCGAGGCCATGGAGGGATTCGAACACGAGGATGGGAGTTTTAAAATCCAGGCGTTCCCGGATTGGGAGCCAATGTAGGTCAGCGAGCGCAGGGGTGAAGGGTGAACGGGACTTGGTGCGAGTTAGGATACGGGGCAGCAGAGTTTTGGATGAGCTCAAGTTTACGAAGGGTGGAAGGTGGGAGGCCGGCCAGGAGAGCATTGGAATAGCCCAGTATAGAGGTAACAAAAGCACGGATGAGGGTTTCAGCAGCAGATGAGCTGAGGCAGGGGCGGAGATGGGCGACGTTACGAAGGTGGAAGTAGGCGGTCTTGGTGATGGGGAGATATGTGGTCGGAAACTCACCTCAGGGTCAGATAAGACGTGGAGGTTGTGAATGGTCTGGTTCGGCCTCCGACAGTGGTCAGGGAGGGGGAGGGAGTCGGTGGCTTGAGAATGGAGTTTTTGACGGGGACCGTAGACCATGGCTACGGCCTTCCCAATATTTAATTGGAGGAAATTTCTGCTCATCCAACACTGGGTCGTGAGGGGCAAGATGCTTGGTCATGTGCTCCCTATCCGGCCAATCAGAGTCTCCTAATTGTTTTTGGAATAGATAACGATTCAAAGAAGACTTTTTTAAGTTTGAGGTTAAGAGAAAAGAAAGAAGAACTTGCATTTATATAGCGCCTTTCACGGCCTCGTGACATCCCGAGGTCACGAAAGGCGCTATATAAATGCAAATCGTTTTGCTTTCTCTTTCTCTGATGCTTCGAACCCGACCGGCCCTGGATGTGTATTTTATTCAGGCTGTGGCTGTACCTCCAGCTGAGGACGAGGCAAATGTCAAACGGCTGTTAATTCATTGTGAAAATTCACTACATCGGCTGGATGATGAGTCAGAACAGTCAATAGTACAGTACGTCTTAGTCCTCAGTGACATTAACAAGTTCATGTACAGCTTCCGCATAGAACAAGAAAGGTTCCTAAAACCTGCACAGGCTGTTTTATTAGAAAGGGGGGAGTTAGCTGCCCAGGAGAGAAAGAAGAAAGAACTTGCATTTATATAGCGTCTTTCACGGCCTGAGGCTATCCCAGCGTAGTCACTGGTGTAATGTAGGAAACACGGCCAATTTACGCACAGCAAGATCCCACAAACGGCAATGTGCTAATGACCAGATAATCTGTTTTTATTGATTTGTTGGAATTACATTCTGCAATTCGATTTGTTTTCCTGTGAAAACTGAAACCCAATAGTCTCACATAGGATGTGCCGAAAAAAGTATTTACAAAGGGGGCACATCACTGTTGGCATGCACTCTCTCTCATCTTGTCACTCTGTCCCAGCTGTACCTCCACCCATTTATTGCTCCTCTTTTTTCCTGATATTTTCCTTTTCTTTTTCTCTCACTTTTCCATCCTTCTTTTGTCCCTGCACCATTTTTCCATTCAGGAGAGCGGGATTAGAATAGGTGGCTCAGAGGGAGAGAAATACCAGCACAAACTGGATGGGCCTAACGGCCTGTTTCTGAGCTGGAACATTCTATGGTTCAGATAAACCACAGTCTCCCTCGGTTGGAGAGGGTAAAAGCTCCCAATGTTCCTGCTCCTGATTACTATCGAGCGACCTGGTGAGGACGGGACCAGGCTCAGCTGTGATGCCCCCACAGTCGAGTAGCCTGCCAACATTCTCTCACACATAGGGAATGGACATTTGGGCAAGAGCCCATCGTACTGAATTCCAGCAAGAAGCCAATGCCTTCAAGCCATTTGCCTCCCTCACTCTCGAAATCCTCTCCCGAACCCCTTTTGCCTTGTCTCCTCTCCTTCAACACCCCTTTAAAAATCCATCTGTTAGACCACCGCCCCCCCCCCCCTCCCCCCCCACTTTAATATTTCTGGGTCTCCAGCTTAGTCTTCTCTTCCCCAGCCCCCCCACCCCCGCGCCTTGTAAAGCTCGCTCGGACATTCTCCTGCGTGAGTGGGCTGTATAATCGTGCGAGGTGCGAAGGGCAGAACATCAGGGAGAAAGTAAAAGAGATTAAATTGACAATATGGCAATTAGAATTCTCCTAACGGGACAGTAAAGCAGAAAACCTCCAGAG
Organism: Heptranchias perlo; assembly: GCF_035084215.1. Classification (NCBI taxonomy): domain Eukaryota; kingdom Metazoa; phylum Chordata; class Chondrichthyes; order Hexanchiformes; family Hexanchidae; genus Heptranchias; species Heptranchias perlo. Next base: position 61,737,543 of record NC_090340.1, on the reverse strand, counting down.
AGCTGCGCCATTGTTCCTTCCATCAGATACTGGTGCCATCTGGTGGGCCGACATCAGAATCACATGGCAGCAGCACATTTTGCTCAACGCTGGGAATCGAAGATGGTGCCATGAGAAGGTGGGACTGGATCTGGGGAGGTTAGGGGATGCAGGATTGACCACGCATAGAAATGGTAGCGTAAATACATCAGTACACCAAATCCAGGGCTTATTTATTGTCAGCCGTGGCTTAGTTGCTAGCATTCTCGGCTTTGAGTCAGAAGATCGTGGGTCCGAGCCCTGCTCCAGAGACTTGAGAACGTAATCCAGGCCGACACTCCCAGTGCGGTACTGGGGGAGCGCCGCACTGTCGGAGGTGCCGTCTTTTGAATGAGGCGTTAAAACCGAGGCCCCGTCAGCCCTCTCAGGTGGGTGCAAACGATCCCATGGCGATATTGGAAGAAGAGCAGGGGAGTTCTCCCTGGTGTCCTGGGGCCAATATTTATCCCACAACCATCATCACTAAAAACAGGTGATCTGGTCATTATCACATTGCTGTTTGTGGGATCTTGCTGTGCACAAATTGGCTGCCGCATTTCCTGCATTACAACAGTGACGACACTTCCAAAAAAAATTTCATTGGCTGTAAAAGGCTTTGGGACGTCCTGAGGTCGTGAACGGCGCTATATAAATGCAAGTTCTTTCCTTCTTTTTTACCCCGTTTGCCTGTAGTGCATTATCCTCTTGTTTTCACTCTTTGCCGAGTGACTGATCCTGCTCGAGTCCTGGTCGAGGAAGTGACAACCCATCTTCAAAATCTTACATCCGTGCCCACCTCCTGTCAACTTGTTTATTTCAAATTCCTCTTTCTGCATTGATAATGGAAACAGCTTTCGTAAACTGTTCACACTGTGATTACTGCCTCTCCCCCAGTGGAGGCGCTGCTGCACCTCTACGAGCAGCACCTCTATGGGCGCTGCCACCACTGGTGGGAGGGTGTAATTGCAGTGTGACAAGATTACATAGGAAATTTCCATTATAAACGTGGTTATTGGAATTTAACATTAGCAATGGTAGATCACTGGTGTTCTCTGGATTGGTAGCTTATGGTTGCAAAATTGATGGTCCAGTTGCTGTAGTGAGCCACAGCTCTGGCTTAAAATCACCAGAATGATCCAGATGAGAAAGGCTATCTTAGCTCATCGAGAAAGACCCCCCATTCTCCCCAACCCATTCTTAAATGATTCCACGGCTTTTCTTCCTCCACTACTCTCCCGAGAAGTGCATTCTGTGAATAGATTACTCTTTGTATCAAGAAGAACTTCCTGTTATCAGGCCTACGTTTTCCCTTTGCCGGTTTGAATTGTGCCTCCTGAATTTAAGAACGCAAGAACATAAGAAATGGGAGCAGGAGTAGGTCATACAGCCTCTCGAGCCTGCTCCTCCATTCAATAAGATGATGGCTGATCTTCAACCTCAACTCCACTTTCCCGCCCGATCCCCATATCCCTTGATTCCGTTAGTGTGCAAAAATCCATCGCTCTCAGTCTTGAATATCCTCAACGACTCAGCATCCGCAGACAGCCCTCTGGAATTCCAAAGATTCACAACCCTCTGAGTGAAGAAATTCCTCCTCATCTCAGTGTTAAATGGCCGACCCCTTATCCTGAGACTACGACCCCTAGTTCTAGTCTCTCCAGCCAGGGGAAACAGCCTCTCAGCACCTACCCTGTCAAGCACTTTAAGAATTTTATACATTTCAATGAGATCACCTCTCATTCTTCTAAACTCCAGAGAGTATAGGCCCATTCTACTCAATCTCTCCTCATGGGACAACCCTCTCATCCCTGTCATGGGCCTTTCACCATTGATTGACCCAAACTCATTTCACTCCATGACGCTCAGAACTTAGGGCCCTTACAGCGGTAGAGAGATTTTTTTTTCCAGCTTTGTTGTAGCTCAGTTGCGAGAGAATGCTGGTTTCGAAATCACTACAGGTTTTGGGTTCAAGTCCTACTCCTGGAACTCGAGCACATGCTCCTAGGCTGCTACTCCAGTATGGTAGTGAGTGAGTGCTGCCCTGTAAGGGGTGTCCGAATTAAGGTCTCTGTTTGTTTAAGTGGATGTTAGAGAATGGACAATTCTATTCAAAGAAAAGCAGGAGTGCTCTGACCAGCGTTTCTCCTGTAACCAACACAGTCAAAAAAAAGATTAATTGGTTGTCCTTGTTGTTGTTTTGTGATCTTGCTGTGTGCAAAATGGCAGCTACGTTGGCCTAAGTTACAAGAGTCGCTGCTCTCCAAAGTAATTGATTGGGGCGTGAAGTGCTATGAGACGTGATAAGGTACTACATAAACGCACATCTATTTTCATTTCTTTCCAGGCTACCTCTCCTATCTCCTCACATCTGCCCTTAACTCCCTGTACCCCGATGACCATCCTCGGGTGGGAGGCTCCAACGTCTCCATCCGTGGTATTTAAGCTCTTGGTTGACGTCCCAAATGGTGCACTTTACCTCTCTGGGAAGGAGTGGGATTTCCTTGCCCAGCTTTTCCTCTGCTTCTCCTACGCACTCAGCTTGAAACTTACCTTGTGACGAAAGCCCAAGCACCAAGATCAATAGTTGAATTACAAAGACGCTGTTTATTGGCCACTGATGTCAATTTGGTTTTCATGCTTCTCTGGCTCTTTAAAGTGTGCCGTTTGCATGGAGAAATATTTGGAAAACTTTATTCCTTTGATGGCTGGGACCCATCGTCTTGTCACTGGCAAGGTTGGTGGGAAAGGGTTTGAAAAGTAAGGAGAAGATGGGAAGGGGTCTGAGAAGCAAGGGGAAGATGGGAAAGAGTTTCAATAAACGAGGAAGATGGGAAAAGGTTTGAGAAGCAAGAGGAAGATGGGAAAGAGTTTCAATAAATGAGGAAGATGAGAAAAGGTTTGAGAAGCAAGAGGAAGATGGGAAGAGTTGAGAAACGCAACGATGCCAGGAGAGACAGTGGGCAGTGGAACAGGAACATAGAATATTATTTTCACAGAATTTTAAAAAATATATATAAAATCCACAGTGGAAAGTTTGTCCCCCTGTCACAGGGTCTTGGCCGCTCTGTTTTCAGAGCTCACCCGTGCCTGGCTATCGCATAAATGGAGACTGTCTGAACTCTCCTCTGTTCAACAGCTGCTCTTCCTTTAAAGACCTGACTCACGTACTAAGGAGGGAGGACAGCTTCCTGCTTACATCTCACAGTTAAATGAAACAATAACGGAGCATCCTGCTTGTTTTAGCCGGTCATTCTCGCTTTCCTTGGATGTGGATTTGCCCCATGCGAAGGAGAGCCACTTCCTGTTTATTTCAGAGGTTTGGATACTGTTCCAGCATCAAAGAGTTGGCCAACATCCTGCGTCACCTTGGGGAGAGCTAATTAGATGAGACAATTCGGGCCCTTTACATTCCTGGGCCTGATTTCCTGCTTTGCAATAATGCCTTTCACTGGAGTCATTCAGATATATTTGAATTGACAAATAATCTGAGGCAGCTTCCATCTGAAGGGGAGTAAACAATTTCACCAGTTTATCCAGTGTGTCTCCAGGAGGATCCCAGGTCTGCGCTGAGTGAGAATCAAAAAACATTTTACAGGGGAGAAGGAGGATATTCGGCCCTTCATGCCTGTGCTGGCTCTCTGTAAGATCTATCCACTTTATGATAAAAGGGTTTGATAGGGTAGAAATGGAGAAACTATTTCCTTTGGTAGGGGTAAGTCCAGAACAAGAGGGCATAACCTTAAAATTAGAGCTAGGCCGTTCAGGGGTGATGTCAGGAAGCACTTCTTCACACAAAGGGCAGTGGAAATCTTCCCAAAAAGCTTTTGAGGCTGGGGGTCAATTGAAAATATCAAAACTGAGATTGATAGGTTTTTGTTGAGTAAGGGGATTAAGGGTTATGGAACCAAGGCGGGTAAATGGAGTTAAGATGCAGATTAACCATGATCTAATTGAATGGCAGAACAAGCTCAAGGGGCTGAATGGCCTCCTCCTGTTCCTATGTTTGTTGACCATCTGAGCCCTACCTCTGGCCCATCTTCTCACACTTAAAATCCACCCAGGATTTGTTCCTTGCCGTTCCCTCCGCCTTGCTGCGCACTTCAGAGTCGTCCACAGTCTATTCGTCCAACAATCTTGGCCTACGAGTAGCCGATCTCAAACCCACCTCTTCCCTCCACCATCGCACCTCCACGAAACACCAATCCCGACAATAAAAAAAAACCGCAACATGGACAAAACGCAAAATACCGCGGATGCCGGAAAATCCGAAATGAAAACAGGAAACGCCGGAAACGCTCAGCAGATCAGGCAGCATCGGCGGAGAAAGCAGACGAGCAAACGGTTCAGGTGTGAAGCCTTCTACAGAACTGGGAAAAATTACATTCGAACAGTATTTACAAAAGGAGCAGAACAAGGTAAAGGAGACAGCCCGAGGCCTGGACTAATAATCCAGAGGACAAGAGTTCAAATCCCTCCATGGCAGTTTGGGAACCAGTTTTCATTTATCTCGTGCGGTGAGCTGGACCTGAGGAGCCCACGTCTCCCAGCACCAGAATTGCTGTAAATGTCGACGGTTACAATAGTCGTGTGTTGGGGGGTGGGGGTTGAACAGCCAGGTAAGACAATGGCCCCGGGCACTCTACAGGAGGAATGGTGGACAGTGCAGGAAGTAGAAGAGAAGGTTAGGGGAGGCAGACCAGAGTGCGATTGAAGAGGCAAGTCTTGAGGAGGCATTTGAAGAGAGAGCTGCAGGATGTGTAGAGCTGGTGACGAATGCAGCAAAAGGGTGCAGCGAGTGCGCGGCGGGATTTGAGGATAAGGAGAAGGATTTCGGCATCAAATGTCGGGGAACGGGAAGCCTGCGGAGGTGGGTGAGGACAGGAACGATGGGCGCGTGGGGCTTTATGTGGAGTAGGATGTGGCCGCAGGGTTCTGTATGAGGCGACTGTGTTGTTTCTGTATCAGAGGCTGGTTAGGCCCAATGTGGAGTATTGTGTTTGGTGTCAGCCGTGTCTCAGTGGGTAGCACTCTCCTCTCTGAGTCAGAAGGTGGTGGGTTTAAGTCCCATTCCAGAAACTTCAGCACACATAGTCTAGGCTGACGCTTCAGTGCACTACTGAGGGAGCGACGCACAGTCGGAGGTGAAGTCTTTCGGATGAGACAATAAGCTGAGGCCCCGTCTGCCCTCTCAGGTGGACGTAAAAGATCAAATAGCACTTTTCTGAAGAAGAGCAGGGGAATTCTCCCCGGCGTCCGGGGGCCAATATTTATCCCTCAACCAACATCACTAAAAACAGATTATCTGGTCATTATCACATTGCTGTTTGTGGGATCTTGCTGTGCGCAAATTGGCTGCTGCGTTTCCTACATTACAACAGTGACTGCACTTCAAAAGTGCTTAGTTGGCTGTGAAGCGGTTTGGGACGTCCTTAGGTCATGAAAGGCGTATTATAAATGCATGTTCTTTCTTCCTTAGTTCTCGTTACTTAATCACAGGCAAGAGATTATTGCCCTTGAGAAGGGAACCAAAATGGTTCCTGGAGGTCATGAGTTTAAGTTCTGCTGATGCTATTACACAATTGATACAATATTATCGAACTTTACAAACTTTTTATTAACAACCTCTTACTAAAAGTTACAAGCACTTGGTAAAAACAAAGGACATCTTAAGAACAAGGAGTCTGCTATGTCACATCTACACGGGCCAGTGAGCATTCACGGCCCATCCTAAATAAAATGTTAATAAAATTATGACAAACACACTTTCCTCATGGGACAGGCACACGTGGGAAAGCCCCGTCGGTGATTGCTTCAAGATTCATTGGAGTTACATTTAAAAATACATTTGATTCCATACATCGGAAAAGTTATAATAAAAACTTTTGTCAGCACAGAGGCATGAACCCCCACACACTGTCACAGTGTTTACGTCGAACATCAAAAATAACATGTAAAAAATTAAAATGGAACCAAGCACTCAAAGGAATTTGAGAAAAGTTCTCAAGTACAACGCAGAATGATTGGACCTGAGAGTTTCCATGGTTACAGAATGACAGATATACAGACTGCACACCTCGATCCCACAAAACAACTATCCTGATTGGCTGAGAATGATAAAATGAAGATTTGTATCGGAGAACAGTGACAGGTGAACTGTACATAATCTAGGCTTCCTTTTGACTGCTGGATTATTGCCACTGGAATCCTATCCTAAGTAAACACCAGTTGCTAAAGCTTCTTCAAACATCACAGTTATTTCAGTGATGAGATCGACATAAAGTCAAAACTGCAAACACAAACACGCAGTAAGCTTAGAGAGACAGGAGGGGCGGCCATCAGTCTGGTTTTGGTCAACAATCTGGTTTTGACTGGACAGTCTAGTTTTTGGGTGGGAGTCTGATGTAAACTGGACTTTTACATCAGACTCCCACCCAAAAACTAGACTGCGGTTCAAGAAGATCCAATATCCTCAACTCTGTGTCGGATGATGTGGAGTAGTTGGTTGTTAAGGTTTCAAATGAATTTTCATCAGCAGAAAGATAGCATCAGAACCCAAACCTTTATCCCACTCCTCCTCTGATCCCACCCCTCCCCTGATCCCACCCCTTCCCTGATCCCACCCCTCCCCTGATCCCACCCCTCCCCTGATCCGATCCCACGGGAATTTTGATTCCCGCCCATCGGCAGTGACGTCATTCCTGCCAGCTTCAGGCCGCAGTCAGTCTCTAGGCCTGCAAATGAGGCCCGGGAGTTAAAATCACATGTTCTGGGAGGGGGGGTAGGGGAGCGGCCAGTTGTGCACCCCTGAATCCCGCCTGAGTTAAAATCGGGGCTGATGAAACTGTGCACTGGAAGAGCTGACTGGAAGAGTGCCAATGGGCAGACAGCTGTTGAGAATTGGCAGGGGAGCTTTCTAAGAACTGAGTGGCTACGACAACTGATTATTCTGCAATGCAATCATCTACAACACTGCATTTTGCTATCATTGAGACTTGATTATAAGAGGGAGGATTCACCACACTGGGTACCTCCTGGGTAACTGAAATTACATGGTGTACATTTGAAACTATGTAAAGGGTGTTTCATTAAAACAGGGTTAATTAAAACAAAGTTTATTCTCCCTTGCTCCCATTTTTTTGCATTTAGATGTCTTGGTGCCATTTGATCAATTTGGCAGTGGATTTACGAGGCCATAAATATAAGAGAGTCACTAACAGATCCAATAAAGAATGCAGGAGAAACCTGTTTACCCAGAGAGTGGTGAGAATGTGGAACTCGCTCCCACAAGGAGTAGTTGAGGCGAATAACACAGATGCATTTAAAGGGGAAGCTGGATAAACACGTGAGGGAGAAAGGAATAGAAGGATATGCTGATAGGGTGAGATGAAGTAGGGAGGGAGGAGGCTCGTGTGGAGCATAAACACCGGCACAGACCAGCTGAGTTGTAAATCTATGTAATCTATGTTAGTGCTCCTTAGTGCAGCAGCTAAGAAGTACATGATTGCTTTCCTGTGGCTGACTCAATCTCTGATTTTCCCTTCATGTCGTCTGTGTGGGAATAACACCAAACCTCTACACGGAACCCTCCCCTTCCCACAGAACAGCCCAGCTGGGACTGAGGGCCTAATCAAAATGACATACCTGCACCCCCACCACTCTGTGGAGCAGTGCATTGGTAGATTGAGTAATGGAGCCACACCAGGGGTTCTCTGCATGCAATGAAACTGCCCTTTATATTATTGCAAGCCAAAATTAATGTGGAATGGACTAGGGAATAAAATATGGCAATCGATCCAAAACTTGCCTGTTGTTTTTAGAATTGTGACTAGTTTGATCCTTCAGAATGGGAGGGGGGGGGTTGCTGTTACAATGAGGTGCTGTACCCACTAATGGTCCAAGTAAATTTCATGGCATCCCCTCCCACCCCCCCGCCCCCGACAAAAAACACATCCCTTTCTGTCTTAATAATCCAAGAACTCCTTGTGTGGCTCTGATCCGTAGAGTTCGGCCAACATTTGAAACCTGGGACCCCAGTCGTTCAGGAAGTCATAATCCTGGTCGGAGTCAATGGAGGAGACGTCCAGGGAGCTCAGCGAGTCGGCGACCGAGTCGGAACCCTCGTAGCCGTAGACGTGAAGCGTGTCGTAGGGCAATCCATCCCTGTCTCCGTCCGCCTCGTCCTTCTTCATCTTCACCACCGACCCCATGTCATTGTTGGGCTTCCTGACCTGGGCGTACACCGGGGCCCGGTCCGCCTTCCTCACCGGTCGTGGTCCGTTTACCCGGAGAGAGTTCAACACCGTGATGTCGAAGCTGTTGGTGTCCATTTCTCCGCCTCCCTCTTCGTCGTATCTCACCAGTTGCTCCTGAATCTCGCCCGGGGCCTTCACAAGCCCCGCGAATGTGTTCTTCTTCTGCATTTTCTGATGGACAATCAGCACCACCAGGGCTGGGATTAAGAAAAGAAAAATAAATAAAGGGGAGAAATCTTCTCTCAAGTCAAGTTTCATAATCTTAAAGACCTCCATCCAGTCACCCCTCAGCCTTCCAACTTGCAATTTTGTCCATCACACAGAAAATTTGAATGAAAATTTTTATTGCCATAACAAGTGCAAACAAAGCACTTGGGGTTCATTTCTGGAGGAATAGGATTCAAAAACAGAGAAGTTTTGTTAAACTTATATAGACCCTTGGTTAGACCACACTTTACTGTGAGAGCACATTTCTGGTCTCTATATTACAAAACAGATATAGAAGCACTGGAGAAGGTGCAAAAAAAGATTTACAAGGATGATGCCAGAACAGAGAGGTTCTAACTATTAGGAAAGACTGAACTGGCTGGAAAAGAGAAGGCTGAGGGGTGACCTGATAGAGGTCTTTAAAATTATGAAAGGGTTTGATAGGGTAGATGTGGAGAAGATGGTCCCACTTGTGGGGGAGACCAAAACTAGGGGCCATAAATATAAGATAGTCACTAATAAATCCAATAGGGAATTCAGGAGAAACTTCTTTACCCAGAGAGTGGTTGGAATGTGGAACTCGCTCCCACAAGGAGTAGCTGTAGGCAAATAGCATAGATACGTTTAAGGGGAAGCTCGGTAAGTACATGAGGGAGAAAGGAATAGAAGGATATGCCGATAATGTTAGGTGAAGTAAGGTGGGATGAAGCTTGTGTGGAGCAAAAACAATTAGTCCTGTTGGGCCGAATGGCCTGTTTCTGTTCTGTAAAATTCCATATAATTCCATGTAAACATTCACCTAAACCAACGGATCAGTAGACGGGGCCTTAGCTTAACATCTCAATCATGGCTGCCAATCGCAATCTCATAAACAGGCACTAAGAGGAATGATCATTAAATCTGGTTTTTGGTGGCGTCGGCTGAGGGAGAAATGTTGGCCAGGTCACTGGTGTAAATTGTATGATTAATATCAATGAGTCTTAATTGTATTCAGGTGGTGGGTATCAATTGAGGACTCTCTTATATCCTTTTTTTATATAGGAGAGTTGATCTGGTGTGTGGTGTGTGTGTAAGGGAAATCTCTATGAATAAAGGCTTGGAAACAACTGAAGACCAGTCTCTAGTATTCGATCCTTCACCACATGGTTATCCACATTTAATAACTGGGAGCACGCCTGACCTTCTTTGAATGGTTCTAAGGGACTTTCAATGTCTGCCTGAACAGGCAGATGGAGCCTAGATTTAATGTTTCATTCAAAGGGCTTCACTTCTTAACAATGCAGCACCCCCACAGGGTGTCAGTCTACATAACAGTCATCGCATTAAAGAAGTTATTTATTATTTGAAGTGCATTGAGATGCTTTGACGTGATAGGGCGCTATATAAATGCAAAGTGCTTATGATTGATTATTTACCTGCTGGAGGGATTGCTCGTTTCTGATGTATTGATTGGGTTACCGGTCGAATTGATCGCTGAAAAAGACACCTACCGTTTAAACAGGCCGTTTCGGAACAACTCAGGCGTTTTGAGACGTGGTTCGATGTGATAAAGGTGCCTTGCCATTGAGTTGCCGCTTCCAGCAGAGTGCGGGTAAGACGGGAAAGTCGGAAGTCGGGGGGGGCGGGGGGGGTAATAAACAACATAAAAGCCCGAGAAGCGTCGCTGACTCACCTATAGCAACGATGATACAGAGAAAGATGACCAGCAGGATGGTGACGGTGACTCCCGAGGTGAGTGGAGCAAAGTGCCGACAGTTAATCGGCACTCGTTCACGGTCGCACGAGCACACGTTTATTTCCAGGGTGTTGTTGCTGCTCAAGGAGGGCTTCCCATTGTCAGCGATGATGATTGGCAGCGAGAACTTGCCGACCTCATTTTGATTGAAGCCCGCCTGCCTCACAGTGATGTTGGCAGTGTTATCTGGAGAGGAGCGGAAGAGAAAGAGGGGGAGAAAAAGAAAAGGATGAACTTGGGCTGCTCTACAATGTTCTGTGCTGTTGTATCCTGGTTACCGACCCTTCTGCCAGTGGAAAGTTTCTCCTTATTTATCCTTTCAAAACCCCATATAATTTTGAACACCTCTATTAAATCTCCCCTTAACCTTCTCTGCTCTAAGGAGAACATGCCCAGCTTCTCCAGTCTTTAGCTTCTCTATTGCCAGCTGTGACTCAGTGGGTAGCATTCTCACCTCTGAGTTAACAAGGTCGTGGGTTCAAGTCCCCACTCCAGAGACTTGAGCACAAAATCTAGGCTGACACTTCAGTGCAGTACTGAGGGAGTGCTGCACTGTCGGAGGTGCCGTCTTTCAGATGAGACGTTAAACCGTCTGCCCTCCCGGGTGGATGTAAAAGATCCCATGGCCACTATTTCAAAGAAGGGCACGGGAGTTCTCCCCGGTGTCCTGGCCAATATTTATCCCTCAACCAACACCTCAAAAACAGATTACCTGGTCATTATCACATTGCTGTTTGTGGGACCTTGCTGTGTGAAATTGGCTGCTGCGTTTCCTACATTACAACAGTGACTACAATTCAAAAGTGTTTCACTGGCTATGAAGTGCTTTGGGATGTCAGGACGTGAAAGGTGCTATATAAATGCAAGCCTTTTTTTTCTCCACGTAACCGAAGTCCCTCATCCCTTGAGTGCATTAAGGACTGTTAGAATAGTCATTTTTACCCCCGTGTCCTGGATTGGTGAATACTGATCACTAGTGGGGATGAACTTGTGCCATGTGATAGTACACAATTATATGAAATCCCTTTCTCACTACTTTAATAAAGGCATTCATCTCCTTAAATTAAATGGGCTAAAGCCTCCATTAAAATCAGACAGCAGAATTTGGCCGAATGTGTTAAGCATTCATTCACTCGTATCACCATGCATGGTTTTTAAATTTCTCGTTAGTCTGATCAATTCACTTACTGCCGTTGTCTTTCACTGAGAAGTTGCTGTCCTTCAGAGCGATGTTGAAGTGGAACCTGACAGCTGGAGTCATTTCATCACTGTCGACAGCAGAGATCACCTGGATTACCTGGAAGAAATTGAAAGCACAAGTAGGAGTGTTAATTCCAGTAATGCACTGTGTGTTATTATATAATATATACAGGGTGTTAAACCCAGTAATGCACTGTGTGCTTTATATAACATATACAGGGTGTTAAACCCAGTAACACACAGTGTGTTATTATATAACATATACAGGGTGTTAAACCCAGTAACACACGGTGTGTTATTATATAATATATACAGGGTATTAAACCCAGTAACGCACTGTGTGTTATTATATATTATATACAGGGTATGAAACCCAGTAACACACGGTGTGTTATTATATAACATATACAGGGTGTTAAACCCAGTAATGCACTGTGTGTTATTATATAATATATACAGGGTATTAAACCCAGTAACGCACTGTGTGTTATTATATATTATATACAGGGTATTAAACCCAGTAACACACGGTGTGTTATTATATATTATATACAGGGTGTTAAACCCAGTAATGCACTGTGTGCTTTATATAACATATACAGGGTGTTAAACCCAGTAACACACAGTGTGTTATTATATAACATATACAGGATGTTAAACCCAGTAACACACGGTGCGTTATTATATATTATATACAGGGTGTTATACCCAGTAACACATGGTGTGTTATTATATATTATATACAGGGTGTTATAACCAGTAACACACGGTGTGTTATTATATAATATATACAGGGTGTTAAACCCAGTAATGCACTGTGTGCTTTATATAACATATACAGGGTGTTAAACCCAGTAACACACAGTGTGTTATTATATAACATATACAGGATGTTAAACCCAGTAACACACGGTGCGTTATTATATATTATATACAGGGTGTTAAACCCAGTAACACACTGTGTGTTATTATATAATATATACAGGATGTTAAACCCAGTAACGCACTGTGTGTTATTATATAATATATACAGGATGTTAAACCCAGTAACGCACTGTGTGTTATTATATATTATATACAGGGTGTTAAACCCAGTAACACACGGTGTGTTATTATATATTATATACAGGATGTTAAACCCAGTAACACATGGTGTGTTATTATATATTATATACACGGTGTTAAACCCAGTAACACACGGTGTGTTATTATATATTATATACAGGATGTTAAACCCAGTAACACACGGTGTGTTATTATATATTATATACACGGTGTTAAACCCAGTAACACACGGTGTGTTATTATATATTATATACACAGTGTTAAACCCAGTAACACACGGTGTGTTATTATATATTATATACAGGATGTTAAACCCAGTAACACATGGTGCGTTATTATATATTTTATACAGGGTGTTAAACCCAGTAACACACTGTGTTATTATATATTATGTACAGGGTGTTAAACCCAGTAACACACGGTGTGTTATTATATAATATATACAGGGTGTTAAACCCAGTAACGCACTGTGTGTTATTATATAACATATACAGGATGTTAAACCCAGTAACACATGGTGTGTTATTATATATTATATACAGGGTGTTATACCCAGTAACACACGGTATGTTATTATATAATATATACAGGAGTGTTATACTCAGTAACACGGTATGTTATTATATAATATGTACAGGAGTGTTATATCCATTAATACACTGTGGGTAGTTTTGACTTTGTAAGATAGTGTAAAACGGGTGATAGTGAATCGGCAGCCCATTTTACATCTCTCCCCATTTTTATTTCCATTGAAGACAGCGAGAGAGAGACAGTTAGTCAAAGAGAGAGAGACAGAAAGACAGAGAGGGAGAGAGGGAGAGAGCGAGAGTGACAGAGATAGAGAGAGACACAGAGAGAGAGAGGGAGAGAGAGGGAGAGAGAGCGCAGTTGTCATGCCGCAGATATACCATTATTCCAATAAAACTGGACAAACTCCACTTACTGTTCCTGCTGCATCATCTTCACAGACGTGGGGATTATAATTTTCTGCGAATCTTGGAGCGTTATCATTTTTATCCAGGACTTTAATTACTACAGGAGCATAGGATGTGGAATCTGTAAAACAAGCAATGGATTAAGCGATAAAAAGGAAAAATAACTGGAAGTCTGAAATAAAACACGCAGCATCTGTAAAACTTGCCTTCTATGTTGCCAATAGAGATGCTGACTGACCTATTGGCATTTTTTCTGATCTTGTTTATTTCGGGAAGTGAGGGATGAGAAGTGGACAATGTGTAGGTGAGAGGTTAGGGGTCACACATCCCCAGGTCAAGGTTGATCCAGTACAGAGCTCAATCTACATTGACCTGGCAGTGTGACCCAGCCAACACTCAGAATTCACAGTTCCCCATCACCCCCTCGCGCAAACAGACACATAAGAAGAAAAAGAAAGAACTTGCATTTATATGTCCAGGCCTGAGAGAGGGTGCAGAGGAGATTTACTAGAATGGTACCAGGGATGAGGGACTTCAGTTACGCGGAGAGACCGGAGAGAGTGGGATTGTTCTTCTCAGAGCAGAGAAGGTTAAGGGGAGATTTGATAGAGGTGTTCAAAATCATGAAGGGTTTTGACAGTAAATAAGGAGAAACTGTTTCCAGTGGCAGAAGGGTCGGTAACCAGAGGAAACAGATTTAAGGTGATCGGCAAAAGAACCAGAAGGGATAGCATTGTTCTGATCTGGAATGCGCTGCCTGAAAGGGCGGTGGAAGCAGATTCAATAATAACTTTCAAAAGGGAATTGGATAAATACTTGAAGGGGAAAAATTTACAGGGCAATGGGGAAAGAGCAGGGGAATGGGACTAATTTGATAGCTCCTTCAAAGAGCCGGCATAGGTATGATGGGCTGAATGGCCCCCTTCTGAGCTGTATCATTCCATGATTCCATATAGTGGGTTTCACGACCTCAGGATGTCCCAAAGCGCTTTACAGCCAATTAAGTATTTTTGAAGTGTAGTCACTGTTGTAATGTCGGAAATGTGGCAGCCAAATTATGCACAGTAAGATCCCACAAACAGCAATGTGATAATGACCAGATAATCTGTTTTTTAGTGATGTTGGTTGAGGGATAAATATTGGCCCCAGGACACCAGGGAGAACTTCCCTGCTGTTCTTCGAAATAGTGCTGTGGGATCTTTAACATCCACCTGAAAGGGCAGATGGGGCCTCGGGTTAACGTTTCGTCCGAAAGATGCCACCTCCGACAGTGCAGCACTCCCTCAGTACTGCACTGGGAGCATCAGCCTAGATTTTTTGCTCAAGTCTCTGGAGGGGGACTATACAAATGCCACACAGATAGACACACAGGGCGGAACTTTCAACTTTGTTGGGGGGGGGGGTTAAAATGGGGGGTTATACATTGACTGCAATGGAAAGGAAAGTCAGGCGTGGTGTTTCACTGGTGTCCTTACACCCCCCGCAGAAATGGAAAGTTCCGGTGACTGAGATGGGGGAGGAGGGTAAGTGGGAGCTTTGGGGGAATTTTCCTTTGGGGCAGGATTGCCACTGAAATAGGGTTGGGGCAAACAACTATAACTTGCATTTATATAGCGCCTTTAACGTACTAAAACGTCCCAAGGCGCTTCACAAGAGCGATTATCAGACAAAAATTTGACACCGAGACACATAAGGAGATATTAGGACAGGTGACCAAAAGCTTGGTCAAAGAGGTAGGTTTTAAGGAGCGTCTTAAAGGAGGAGAGAGAGGAGGAGAGGTTTATGGAGGGAATTCCAGAGCTTAGGGCCTTGGCAGCTGAAGGCACGGCCGCCAATGGTGGGGCGATTAAAATTGGGGATGCGCAAGAGGCCAGAATTGGAGGAGCAAAGCGATCTCTGAGGGTTGTAGGGGCTGGAGGAGGTTACAGAGATAGGGAGGGGGCGAGGCCATGGAGGGATTTGAAAACAAGGGTGAGAATTTTAAAATCGAGATGTTGCCAGACCGGAAGCCATTGTAGGTCAGTGAGCACAGGGGGTGATGGGAGAACGGGACTTGGTGCGAGTTAGGATACGGGCAGCAGAATTTCGGATGAGCTCAAGTTTCTGGAGGGTGGAAGATGGGAGGCCGGTCAGGAGAGCGTTGGAATAGTTGAGTCTGGAGGTAATAAAGGCACGGATGAGGGGCTCAGCAGCTGATGAGCTGAGGCAGGGGAGGAGACTTACTGCTTTTATTAACTTCGCTGGCCATCACTGTGATGTTGTGCTGGGCAATAGCTTCTCGATCCAGTTCCACTCTTGTGTAAATAATTCCATCATCTTTGCCGATTTTAAAAAAATTCATCCCCTTTCTTAAAGAATACCTGCGCACACAAAACGCCCGTTAGAACTGCCTGCACACTGCTGTACGAAAAATATTTCTTTAACTACAATAAATAATTTTTGATAATTTGAAATCATATATTTCACAGCCAATAATGTAAAGCATCAAGGGAGTTACATCAAACGTCCAAGATGGAATCTAATCACGGGGTTCAGGTGGTTTATATAAAGAATAACAGATACCCGGGAGTGAGTTACAGGCTGGAATCTAATCGAGGGGTTCGGGGGGTTTATATATAGAATAACAGATACCCGGGAGTGAGTTACAGGCTGGAATCTAATCGAGGGGTTCGGGGGGTTTATATATAGAATAACAGATACCCGGGAGTGAGTTACAGGCTGGAATCTAATCAAGGGGTTCGGGTGGTTTATATATAGAATAACAGATACCCGGGAGTGAGCTACAGGCTGGAATCTAATCAAGGGGTTTGGGTGGTTTATATATAGAATAACAGATACCCGGGAGTGAGCTACAGGCTGGAATCTAATCGAGGGGTTCGGGGTGTTTATATATAGAATAACAGATACCCGGGAGTGAGTTACAGGCTGGAATCTAATCGAGGGGTTCGGGTGGTTTATATATAGAATAACAGATACCCGGGAGTGAGTTACAGGCTGGAATCTAATCGAGGGGCTCGGGGGGTTTATATATAGAATAACAGATACCCTGTAATTAGGTGCATGTGAATTGCAATGTGCTTCCTTTGCACTTAGAGAAATGTTTGCACAGATATCATTTAAATATTTATGCCCTTTTTATGCACTGTAGTGAAACATTATCCTTCATGTGCTGGATGGCCTTTTAAGTATTTCCAGCATTGAGTTCTGATTTGCGGAGCTTGTGGTTTTCTTTTAAGGGTAAATCCAGTCGCGTTGCTCTCCTGATGCAGAGTGTCACTGACGGTGGGTCAGAGAGTTAGGGTGACAGCGTTTCAGCCTCCATCTCCAACCCGCTCACCTCCAACAAGTTATCGCACTGAGAAGCACAGCAGCCCTGAATTTTCCCTTTAGTGGCAGAACATGCTGGAAATACTCAGCAGGTCCGGCAGCATTTGTGGAGAGAGAGACAGAGTTAACGATGGCCTTTTGTTGGAAATTCCTGAAACGTTTAACTCTGTTTCTCTCTCCACAGATGCTGCCGGACCTGCTGAGTGTGGGCCAGAATTTCCTGTTTTTATTTCAGATTTCCAGCAGTGCGTTTGCTTTTTGTCGCCCTTCGATTTCCCTTGCCGTGTGTTATCAAAGTTGATTTAAACGACTATGTTTGAGGACTTACACAACGCGGTTTCTTGCCAGATCTGGGTCCTTTGCCAAAACCTTCCCTACGGAGGTGTCAAGGGGAAGGTTCTCGTGAACTGCAAACTTGTACAGAGGACGGCTGAAGACGGGAGGCTCATCCACATCCAGGACGTCAATCACGAGAACGGTCCTGGTCTTGTACTTCTTCCCCTTCACCAGTGTGGGGTTTTCGGCTTCTAATTCTATCCGGTGCACTCGCTGCTTCTCAAAGTCCAGGGGCTGTTGGAAATATAAAGCTGACAGTAACCAACGGCTCAAGGCGCTGGTTTAGCATTTGGAATCAACGTAGTCGGGAATCGGAGGAAGAATCCAACAACACTCAAGAAGCTCGACACCATCCAGGACAAAGCAGCCCGCTTGATCGGCACCCCATCCACCACCCTAAACATTCACTCCCTTCACCACCGGCGCACAGTGGCTGCAGTGTGTACCATCCACAGGATGCACTGCAGCAACTCGCCAAGGATTCTTCGACAGCACCTCCCAAACCCACGACCTCTACCACCTAGAAGGACAAGAGCAGCAGGCACATGGGAACAACACCACCTGCACGTTCCCCTCCAAGTCACACACCATCCCCACTTGGAAATATATCGCCGTTCCTTCATCGTCACTGGGTCAAAATCCTGGAACTCCCTTCCTAACAGCACTGTGGGAGAACCTTCACCACACAGTTCAAGAAGGTGGCTCACCACCACCTTCTCAAGGACAATTAGGGATGGGCAATAAAATAAATGCCGGCCTCGCCAGCGACGCCCACATCCCATGAACGAATAAATAAAAAAAAAAATCAAAATACGACATGGAAATTCCCGGGCTGGTGGGAGGGATGCTCATCAGGCGAGGGGGAAAAAGGGGAGAGAAACTGGGGCGAGACTCTTTTGGACTGAGGGGAAATTCCGACAGGGCGGGCTGGGCTGGAGGAGCGCCGAGGTCTCGGAGGGTTGACCTGGGACCAGGAGCCGGGACGGGTGTGATAATGTGTGTCCTACCGCGATTCCATCAGTTCCGTCTCCCTTGCCCATGGGCAGAAGCGGGGCCCACAATGGCGGTTTCTGATGGTAATCGATCACGGAGCAATCATTGATCCGGAATGATCCGCCCTCCCTCTTCCTCTCCTTCTTTTGTTCCACTCCCTTCTCCACAACAGCAACTTGCATTTATATAGCGCCTTTAACATATTGAAATGTCCCAAGGTGCATCACAGGAGCGACTGTCAGTCAAAATCTGACACCGAGCCACATAAGGAGATATTAGGACAGGTGACCAAAAGCTTGGTCAAAGAGGTAGGTCTTAAGAAGCGTTTTAAAGGAGGAGAGAGCGGCGGAGAGGTTTAGGGAGGGAATTCCAGAGCTTAGGGCCGAGGTAGCTGAAGGTACGGCCGCCAATGGTGGAGCGATTAAAATCGGGGATGCACAATAGGCCAAAACTGGAGGAGAGCAGAGATCGCAGAGGGCTGACGTGAGACGAGGAGGAGGGGGTGTCAGGTGTGATAATGTGTGTCCTACCCGCGATTTCGTCAGTTCCGTTTCCCTTGTCCACAGGCTGAAGCAGGGCCCACACGACGGTTTCTGACGGTAATCGATCACGGAGCAATCGTTGATCCGGAATGATCCGCCCTCCCTCTTGCCACCCAACGGAAAAGCCAGCTGCCTTACCAAAAAAGTGCTGGATCCTCCGCGGGACAGGTGACCAAGGAGCACGGTAAATAATGGGTCACCTGTCCCTTTTATGCAAATGATCCCATTTTGGGAATTTGACAGCGGAGCAGGTCTTTAGGAATTTCAAGCCCACAGATTTTAATTCCAAGATAACAATGTCATTGTTGGGAAATGGAAGAGTTTCTCATTTTTTTGCACCCAGTGTTTACATCAAACACTCCCAGGGCAGGTACAGCACGGGTTAGATACAGAGTAAAGCTCCCTCTACACTGTCCCATCAAACACTCCCTGGGCAGGTACAGCACGGGTTAGATACAGAGTAAAGCTCCCTCTACACTGTCCCATCAAACACTCCCAGGGCAGGTACAGCACGGGTTAGATACAGAGTAAAGCTCCCTCTACACTGTCCCATCAAACACTCCCAGGGCAGGTACAGCACGGGTTAGATACAGAGTAAAGCTCCCTCTACACTGTCCCATCAAACACTCCCAGGGCAGGTACAGCACGGGTTAGATACAGAGTAAAGCTCCCTCTACACTGTCCCATCAAACACTCCCAGGGCAGGTACAGCACGGGTTAGATACAGAGTAAAGCTCCCTCTACACTGTCCCATCAAACACTCCCAGGGCAGGTACAGCACGGGTTAGATACAGAGTAAAGCTCCCTCTACACTGTCCCATCAAACACTCCCAGGGCAGGTACAGGGTTAGATACAGAGTAAAGCTCCCTCTACACTGTCCCATCAAACACTCCCAGGGCAGGTACAGCATGGGTTAGATGTATTTAGTGGTAATTTACCTCCTTTAATGTTATCACTCCTTCTTGTGTGCGTGGATCAGTTTTAATATGAAACGTGTTGTTGAGACTGACAATTGTGTACAATATTTTCGCATTCTCTCCTTCATCCAGGTCTTCTGCTTTCACGCGTCCAATGGCAGCTCCAATTCTGGTAGCCTCGGAGGCTGAATAATTGTATTGTCCTGCAGGAAAAACAAAACTCACATTCACATGGGGCTGGCTCTTGCTGGACAAGTAACAGCATGTTAGTGACACACGCCTTAATTCAAGTTAGTGACACACGCCTTAATTCAAGTTAGTGACACACGCCTTAATTCACGTTAATGACACACGCCTTTATTCACGTTAATGACACACGCCTTCATTCACGTTAATGACGCAAGCCTTCATTCATGTTAATGACACACGCCTTTATTCACGTTAATGACACACGCCTTCATTCACGTTAATGACACACGCCTTCATTCATGTTAATGACGCAAGCCTTCATTCATGTTAATGACACACGCCTTTATTCACGTTAATGACGCACGCCTTCATTCACGTTAATGACACACGTCTTTATTCATGTTAATGACACGCCTTCATTCACGTTAATGACACACGCCTTTATTCATGTTAATGACACACGCCTTTATTCACGTCACTGACACACGCCTTTATTCACGTTAATGACACACGCCTTTATTCACGTTAATGACACACGTCTTTATTCATGTTAATGACACACGCCTTTATTCACGTTAATGACACACGCCTTTATTCACGTTAATGACACACGCCTTTATTCACGTTAATGACACACGCCTTTATTCACGTTAATGACACATGCCTTTATTCATGTTAATGACACACGCCTTTATTCATGTTAATGACACACGCCTTTATTCACGTTAATGACACACACCTTTATTCATGTTACTGACACACGCCTTTATTCATGTTAATGACACACGTCTTCATTCACGTTAATGACACACGTCTTCATTCATGTTAATGACACATGTCTTTATTGACGTTAATGACACACGTCTTCATTCACGTTAATGACACATGCCTTTATTCATGTTAATGACACACTCCTTCATTCATGTTAATGACACACGCCTTCATTCATGTTAATGACACACGCCTTTATTCACGTTAATGACACACGCCTTCATTCATGTTAATGACACACGCCTTTATTCACGTTAATGACACACGCCATTATTCACATTAATGACACGCCTTTATTCACGTTAATGACACACGCCTTCATTCATGTTCATGACACACGCCATTATTCAAATTAATGACACACGCCTTCATTCATGTTAATGACACACGCCTTCATTCAAATTAATGACACACGCCTTCATTCATGTTAATGACACACGCCTTCATTCATGTTAATGACTCACGCCATCATTCACATTAATGACACACGCCTTTATTCACGTTAATGACACACGCCTTCATTCAAATTAATGACACACGCCTTCATTCATGTTAATGAAACACGCCTTCATTCATGTTAATGACTCACGCCATCATTCACATTAATGACACACGCCTTCATTCAAATTAATGACACACGCCTTCATTCATGTTAATGAAACACGCCTTCATTCACGTTAATGACTCACGCCATCATTCACATTAATGACACACGCCTTTATTCACGTTAATGACACACGCCTTCATTCAAATTAATGACACACGCCTTCATTCATGTTAATGAAACACGCCTTCATTCATGTTAATGACTCACGCCATCATTCACATTAATGACATACGCCTTTATTCACGTTAATGACACACGCCTTTATTCAAATTAATGACACACGCCTTCATTCACGTTAATGACACACGCCTTTATTCACGTTAATGACACACGCCTTTATTCACGTTAATGACACACGCCTTTATTCAAATTAATGACACACGCCTTTATTCACATTAATGACACACGCCTTTATTCATGTTAATGACACACGCCTTCATTCATGTTAATGACACACGTCCTCATTCTCGTTAGTGAAACACGCCTTTATTCACGTTAATGACACACGCCTTTATTCACGTTAATGACACACGCCTTTATTCAAATTAATGACACACGCCTTTATTCATGTTAATGACACACGTCCTCATTCTCGTTAATGACACACGCCTTCATTCACGTTAATGACACGCCTTTATTCACGTTAATGACACACGCCTTTATTCAAGTTAATGACACACGCCTTCATTCACGTTAATGACACACGCCTTTATTCACGTTAATGACACACGCCTTTATTCAAATTAATGACACACGCCTTTATTCATGTTAATGACACACGTCCGTATTCTCGTTAATGACACATGCCTTCATTCACGTTAATGACACACGCCTTCATTCATGTTAATGACGCACGCCTTTATTCACGTTAATGACACACGCCTTTATTCAAATTAATGACACACGCCTTTATTCATGTTAATGACACACGTCCTCATTCTCGTTAATGACACACGCCTTCATTCATGTTAATGACGCACGCCTTTATTCACGTTAATGACACACGCCTTTATTCAAATTAATGACGCATGCCTTTATTCACGTTAATGACACACGCCTTTATTCAGTTAATGACACACGCCTTCATTCATGTTAATGACGCACGCCTTTATTCATGTTAATGACACACGCCTTCATTCATGTTAATGACACATGTCCTCATTCTCGTTAATGACGCACGGCTTTATTCACGTTAATGACACACGCCTTCATTCATGTTAATGACACACGTCCTCATTCTCGTTAATGACACACGCCTTTATTCACGTTAATGACACACGCCTTTATTCACGTTAATGACACACGCCTTCATTCACGTTAATGACACACACCTTTATTCACGTTAATGACACACGCCTTTATTCACGTTAATGACACACGCCTTCATTCATGTTAATGACGCACGCCTTCATTCATGTTAATGACGCACGCCTTCATTCATGTTAATGACACACGTCCTCATTCTCGTTAATGACACACGCCTTTATTCACGTTAATGACACACGCCTTTATTCACGTTAATGACACACGCCTTCATTCATGTTAATGACGCACGCCTTCATTCATGTTAATGACGCACGCCTTCATTCATGTTAATGACACACGTCCTCATTCTCGTTAATGACACACGCCTTCATTCATGTTAATGACTCACGCCATCATTCACATTAATGACACACGCCTTTATTCACGTTAATGACACACGCCTTCATTCAAATTAATGACACACGCCTTCATTCATGTTAATGACACACGCCTTCATTCATGTTAATGACTCACGCCATCATTCACATTAATGACACACGCCTGTATTCAAATTAATGACACACGCCTTTATTCACGTTAATGACACCCGCCTTTATTCAAATTAATGACACACGCCTTTATTCATGTGAATGACACACGCCTTTATTCAAATTAATGACACACGCCTTTATTCACATTAATGACACACGCCTTTATTCAAATTAATGACACACGCCTTTATTCATGTTAATGAAACACGTCCTCATTCTCGTTAATGACACACGCCTTCATTCACGTTAATGACACACGCCTTTATTCACGTTAATGACACACGCCTTTATTCAAATTAATGACACACGCCTTTATTCATGTTAATGACACACGCCTTCATTCACGTTAATGACACACGCCTTTATTCACGTTAATGACACACGCCTTTATTCAAATTAATGACACACGCCTTTATTCATGTTAATGACACACGTCCTCATTCTCGTTAATGACACACGCCTTTATTCACGTTAATGACACACGCCTTCATTCATGTTAATGACACACGTCCTCATTCTCGTTAATGACACAGGCCTTTATTCACGTTAATGACGCACGCCTTCATTCATGTTAATGACACACACCTTTATTCATGTTAATGACACACGTCTTTATTCTCGTTAATGACACACGCCTTCATTCATGTTAATGACACACGCCTTTATTCACGTTAATGACGCACGCCTTCATTCATGTTAATGACACACACCTTTATTCATGTTAATGACACACGTCTTTATTCTCGTTAATGACACACGCCTTCATTCATGTTAATGACACACGCCTTCATTCATGTTAATGACGCACGCCTTTATTCACGTTAATGACACACGCCTTTATTCAAATTAATGACACACGCCTTCATTCATGTTAATGACACACGCCTTTATTCACGTTAATGACACGCCTTCATTCACGTTAATGACGCACGCCTTTATTCACGTTAATGACACGCCTTCATTCACGTTAATGACGCACGCCTTTATTCACGTTAATGACACACGCCTTTATTCAAATTAATGACACACGCCTTTATTCATGTTAATGACACACGCCTTTATTCACGTTAATGACGCACGCCTTTATTCATGTTAATGACACACGCCTTCATTCACGTTAATGACACGCCTTTATTCACGTTAATGACACACGCCTTTATTCACGTTAATGACACACGCCTTTATTCAAATTAATGAAACACGCCTTCATTCACGTTAATGACACACGCCTTCATTCATGTTAATGACACACGTCCTCATTCTCGTTAATGACACACACCTTTATTCACGTTAATGACACGCCTTCATTCACGTTAATGACACACGTCTTCATTCACGTTAATGACGCACGCCTTCATTCACGTTAATGACGCACGCCTTTATTCACGTTAATGACACACGCCTTCATTCATGTTAATGACACACGTCCTCATTCTCGTTAATGACACACACCTTTATTCATGTTAATGACACACGCCTTCATTCATGTTAATGACACACGCCTTTATTCACGTTAATGACACACGTCTTCATTCACGTTAATTACGCACGCCTTTATTCACGTTAATGACACGCCTTCATTCACGTTAATGACACACGTCTTCATTCACGTTAATGACGCACGCCTTCATTCATGTTAATGACACACGTCCTCATTCTCGTTAATGACGCACGCCTTTATTCACGTTAATGACACACGCCTTCATTCATGTTAATGACACACGTCCTCATTCTCGTTAATGACACACACCTTTATTCATGTTAATGACACATGCCTTCATTCATGTTAATGGCACATGCCTTTATTCACGTTAATGACACACGCCTTTATTCACGTTAATGACACACGCCTTTATTCACGTTAGTGACACACGTCTTCATTCACGTTAATGACACACGCCTTTATTCACGTTAATGACATGCCTTTATTCACGTTAATGACACATGTCTTCATTCACGTTAATGACACACGCCTTTATTCATGTTAATGACACACGCCTTTATTCACGTTAATGACACATGTCTTCATTCACGTTAATGACACACGGCTTTATTCATGTTAATGACACACGTCTTCATTCACGTTAATGACACACGCCTTTATTCACGTTAATGACACACGCCTTCATTCACGTTAATGACACACGCCTTCATTCACGTTAATGACACATGCCTTTATTCACCTTAATGACACACACCTTCATTCACGTTAATGACACACGCCTTTATTCACGTTAATGACACACACCTTCATTCACGTTAATGACACATGCCTTTATTCACCTTAATGACACACACCTTCATTCACGTTAATGACACACACCTTCATTCACGTTAATGACACATGCCTTTATTCACCTTAATGACACACACCTTCATTCACGTTAATGACACACGCCTTTATTCACGTTAATGACACACGCCTTCATTCACGTTAATGACACACGCCTTTATTCACCTTAATGACACACACCTTCATTCACGTTAATGACACACGCCTTCATTCACGTTAATGACACACGCCTTTATTCACGTTAATGACACACGCCTTTATTCACGTTAATGACACACGCCTTTATTCACCTTAATGACACACACCTTCATTCATGCACAAATCGGCCGTCAAGTTCAGGGGATGAAGAGATACACTGTGAATTGTGAATCTCTGGAATTTGCTGGTCGATTTTTGCCTCTCTCCCATTTGTTTCGCACAAACGGTATCTCGCACTCAGCCTCTTCGTTATTTTAAAGACCAGCCCGGATTTGCAAATGAAAATCGGGTTGGGCCATTTTGTGCTACTACCAAAAACCTATTTCAGCCCCCTCACCCCAAAGAGTATTATGGTCTGGAAAACCCTGCACAGGTAGGTGTGACACTTATACTTTGGTTGAGAGAGGACAGAAAGAATAACACTTAAATTACGTTGCGAGTTATCTACCTGATATTATGGATGACAGAATACAGTCTGCAACATTGATTCAGCTATCCTTAATGGTGCTTTAACTGTGAAAATTCACTGTTAGATGTGACACTATAAGTACTAAGCCAAGATTTTATATTTGCATTTGGGTTGGCTGAGGGGGAGGAGGAGGGGGAAAAGAAAATACATTTTAAAAGGGATCAGGGGAGCAACATTAGGGCTCTGAGGTCATCTGAACTCACTGGTGCCGACCTTCAAGCTTTCAGCACTACTTTTTCCTCTTGTCAATTTTCTCCCCTTCCTCCCTCAAGAATGAGGGGGACATTTAGGAAGCACTTTTTCGCACAAAAATTAGTGGCAATCTGGAACTCTGTCTCTCAAAAGAGCAGGGAGGTTATGCTGGAACTGTATAAAACATTGGTTAGGCCACAGCTTGAGTACTGCGTACAGTTCTGCTCACCATATTACAGGAAAGATGTGATTGCACTGGAGAGGGTACAAAGGAGATTTACGAGGATGTTGCCAGGGCTGGAGAATTTTAGCTATGAGGAAAGATTGGATAGGCTGGGGTTGTTTTCCTCTAACAGAGGAGGCTGAGGGGAGATTTAATTGAGGTGTATAAAATTATGAGGGGCCTAGATAGAGTGGATAGGAAGGACCTATTTCCCTTAGCAGAGAGGTCAATAACCAGGGGGCATAAATTTAAAGTAATTGGTAGAAGGATTAGAGGGGAGCTGAGGAGAAATGTTTTCACCCACAGGGCGGTGGGGGTCTGGAACTCACTGCCTGAGAGGGTGGTAGAGGCAGAAACCCTCAACTCATTTAAAAAGTACTTGGATGTGCACTTGAAATGCCGTAACCCACAGGGCTACAGACCAAGAGCTGGAAAGTGGGATTAGGCTGGATAGCTCTTTTTTTTTGGCTGGCACAGACACAATGGGCTGAATGGCCTCCTTCTGTGTCGTAACTTTCAATGATTCTATGAAAAGGCTGTGGCTGCTGGGGGACAATTGGAACTTTCAAGACAGATTGATAGATTTTTGTTGGGTGAGGGAATCGAGGAATATGAAACTAGAGACGGAAAATGGAGCTGAAATACAGATCAGCCAATGATCTGTTTGAACGGCGGAGTAGGCTCGAGGGGTTGAATGGCCTCCTCCTGATCCTAAGTCCCTGAGTTGGTCACCAGTAGGTGGGAAAGGATCTTACTGCGAGGGAAGAAGGGTGCGTTGTCATTGATGTCGCTGAGAGAGATGTAAACAGTTGCCGTTGAGCTCATTCCTCCTTCATCAAGACCCATGTCCTTGGCTTGGATCACCAGTTGATAGTCTTTCTTCTTCTCTCTGTCCAGGTCAGGGGTCTTCACACGAATGACTCCTATAAGAAAGTGGAGAAGAATAACATTTTTAATCAACGGTGTCCTTTTACGATGCGGAAAGTGAGATTCATCACAGACAAACTCTCTGTCAAGGAAGAAAGAATTGCATTGATAGAACAGCCTGTTCACACATCTCAGAAATGTCTCAAAGTGCTTTACATACAATGGATCAGGTTAAAGTCCAGTTACTGTTGTTACGCACAGCAAGGTCCCACAAACAGCAATGGGATAATTACCAGATAATCTGTTTCTAGTGTTAAATATTGGCCAGGGCTGCTCTTCTTCAAATAGTGCCATGGGATCTTTTATGTCCACCTGAGAGGGCAGATAGGGGCCTCAGTTTAACATCTCATCTGAAAGACAGCACCTCTGACAGTGCAGCACTCCCTCAGTACTGCACTGGGAGTTTTGGCCTGGATTATATGCTCAAGTCTCTGGAGTGGGGCTTGAACCCACGACCTTCTGACTCAGAGGTAGGAATGCCACTCACTGAACCACAGCTAACAGCTAAAGTGGTTGACATTCCCATGGCTTAAATAGGATAAGAAGCTTACAGCCCTGCCAGCTAAAAGAAAGTCTAATACAGATTTACTTTCAATGTTGGTGTAGCCCAGGGCTGTGCTGTGGAGTGGTGAGATTACCATTATCAGATAATGAAGCAGTCCAAGCCCACATGCAGCAAGACCTGGACAACATCCAGGCTTGGGCTCATAAGTGGCAAGTAACATTCGCGCCAGACAAGTGCCAGGCAATGACCATCTCCAACAAGAGAGAGTCTAACCACCTCCCCTTGACATTCAACGGCATTACCATCGCCGAATCCCCCACCATCAACATCCTGGGGGTCACCATTGACCAGAAACTTAACTGGACCAGCCATATAAATACTGTGGCTACAAGAGCAGGTCAGAGGCTGGGTATTCTGTGGTGAATGACTCACCTCCTGACTCCCCAAAGCCTTTCCACCATCTACAAGGCACAAGTCAGGAGTGTGATGGAATACCCTCCACTTGCCTGGATGAGTGCAGCTCCAACAACACTCAAGAAGCTCGACACCATCCAGGACAAAGCAGCCCGCTTGATTGGCACCCCATGCACCATCCTAAACATTCACTCCCTTCACCACCGGCGCACTGTGTACCATCCACAGGATGCACTGCAGCAACTCGCCAAGGCTTCTTCGACAGCACCTCCCAAACCCGCGACCTCTACCACCTAGAAGGACAAGAGCAGCAGGCACATGGGAACAACATCACCTGCACGTTCCCCTCCAAGTCACACACCATCCCGACTTGGAAATATATCGCCGTTCCTTCATCGTCGCTGGGTCAAAATCCTGGAACTCCCTTCCTAACAGCACTGTGGGAGAACCTTCACCACACGGACTGCAGCGGTTCAAGAAGGCGGCTCACCACCACCTTCTCAAGGGCAATTAGGGATGGGCAATAAATGCCGGCCTTGCCAGCGACGCCCACATCCCATGAACAAATAAAAAAATACTAATGTCCTGTATGGTGAGGTTATGCACTTGGGCAAGCTATCTGGAGAGGCTCTAACTGGCAGTGAGAGGAGGGGTGAAAATTGGATGGCCTGTCACTCTGTGACATTGTCACACACCTACATGGCATTCCCAAGGAAGGCTGGGAGCTGTTTTGAGTCCACTCATTCTTTGAGTCACCGGAAATAATACCTGGCGCAAGGCAAGATAGAAAGAGCTCCCAAATGGCACAGGGTATAAAGGCACCACATAACCTGCTACTAAACCATGCTGGCCAGATGATCCCAAGATTCAATTCCTTGTTTGGACTCAGTTGTTCTCCGATGGGGCATTAGTTGGGCTGCTCCTGGACTGGGGTAGGGAGTGGGAAAAATTATTCAGTATTCCCACTCCTAATGGCCAACCAATCTTTCTTGCCGTAAAAACAATACATAGCTGGATGATCTGGTGGGTATCAAAATCTGCTGTGAAGCCCTACATTACAACAGTGACTACACTTCAAAAGTACGTCATTGGCTGTAAAGCCCTCTGAGACGTCCTGAGGTCGTGAAAAACGTCATATAAATGCAAGTCCTTTCTCTCTTCAACAGTCAAATAGAAGAAAGAAAAAATTTGCATTTATATAGCGCCTTTCACAACCCCACAGTGCTTCACTGTTGTTATGTAGGAAACGGGGTAGCCAATTTGCACACAGCAAGATCCCACAAACAGCAATGTGAGAATGACCAGATAATCTGTTTTTTAGTGATGCCGGTTGCAGGATAAATATTGGCCCAGGACAGTGAACCATAGAACCATAGAAAAGATACAGCACAGAAGGGGGCCATTCGGCCCATCGTGTCTGCACCGGCTCGAAGAACAGCCAGGTGCCCATTTCAATCCCGCCTTCCAGCACCCGGTCCGTAGCCCTGCAGCTTACAGCACTTTAGGTGCAGGTCCAGGTACTTTTTAAAAGAGTTGAGGGTCCCTGCCTCTACCACCAATTCGGGCAGCGAATTCCATACACCCACCACCCTCTGGGTAAAAAAGATTTCCCTCATGTCCCCTCTAATCCTTCCGCCAATCAGCTTAAATCTATGTCCTCTAGTTCTTGAACTCTCCGCTAGGGGAAACAGGTACTTCCTGTCTACTCTATCTGGGCCACTCATAATTTTGTACACCTCAATCAAGTCTCCCCTCAGCCTCCTCTGCTCCAAGGAAAACAACCCCAGCCTATCCAATCTCTCCTCGTAGCTGCAATTTTCAAGCCCTGGCAACATTCTCAGCACTCTCTCCAGAGCAATTACATCCTTCCTGTAATGTGGTGACCAGAACTGCGCACAATACTCCAGCTGTGGCCTTACCAGCGTTTTATACAGTTCCATCGTTACATCCCTGCTTTTGTATTCTGTACCTCGGCTAATAACAGAGAGCATTCCGTATGCAACCTATCTACCTGTACTGCCACCTTCAGGGACCTGTGCACATGCACTCCAAGGTCTCTCACTTCCTCTACCCCTCTCAATATATTCCCGTTTACTGCGTATTCTCTTTTACTGTTTGCCCTCCCTAAGTGCATGACCTCACACTTCTCCGGGTTGAACTCCATTTGCCACTTTTCCGCCCACTCCACCAACCCATTGATATCTTCTTGGAGTCGACAGCTATCCTCTTCACTATCAACTACACGGCCAATTTTTGTGTCGTCTGAAAATTTGCCAATCATGCCCCCTACAGTGGGGATAACTCCCCTGCTCGTCTTTGTAATGGTGCCATGGGATGGTTTATGTCTACCTGAGAGGGCAGACAGGGCCTCGGTTTAACGTCTCGTCTGAAAGACAGCACCTCCGACAGTGCAGCACTCCCTCAGCACTGCACTGGGAGTATCAGGCTAGATTTTGTTCTCAAGTCTCTGGAGTGGGAGCTTGAACCTACAACCTTCTTAACTCAGAGGTGAGTGTGCTAGCCACTGAGACACATCTGACAATAACAACAAAAATAGCTACTGACGCACAATTAAATGAAACATTGAAACTCTTAAATGTTGGTGTTCGGAGAGATTTGCGTGTCCTCACACAAGAAACACAAAAAGTTAGTATGCAGTTACACAGGCAATCAGGAAAGCAAATTGCATGTCGGTCTTTATTGCAAGGAGGTTGGAGTACAAGAGTAGGGACGTCTTACTACAGTTCTACAGGGCTTTAGTGAGACCTCACTTGTTGTACTACATACAGTTTTGGTCTCCTTATCTAAGGAAGGATATATTTGCCTTGGAGGCAGTACAACAAAAGTTCACTAGATTAATTCCTGGGATGAGAGGGTTGTCCTAGGAGGAGAGGTTGAGTAGAATGGGCCGATACTCTCTGGAGTTTAGAAGAATGAAAAGTGATCTCATTGAAACATATAAGATTATTAGGGGGCTTGACAGGGTAAATGCTGAGAGACAGTTTTCCTTGGCTAGAGAGTCTAGAACTAGTCTCAAGATAAGGGATCGGCCATTCAAGACTGAGATGAGGAGGAATTTCTTCACGCAGAGGGTTGTGAATCTTTGGAATTCTCTACCCCAGAGGGCTGTGGATGCTCAGTCATTGAATATATTCAAGGCTGAGATGGATAGATTTTTGGACTTTAGGGGAATCAAGGGATATGGGGGTCAGGCGGGAAAGTAGATTTGAGGTCGAAGATCAGCCATGATCTTGATTGAATGGCGGAGCAGGCTCGAGGGGCCGTGTGCCCTACTCCTGCTCCTAATTATTATGCTCTTAATTCCCAGGTTCACACATGAGGAACAGCCTCTTGGTGCAGGGAACTCATGGGACTGTATTCGAGCAAGAAGAGATAGGAGGGGAGAAAAATTGTCAAGTAAAGAAAGAGAATGAGAGCAAGAGAAAAGCAGGGTGAAAATGGCCTTCGCCAGAAGTGCTAAAAGTGCCGAGAGTGAATTGCCAGTCCGCTTTTACACCGCACTCCATTTTGCTCTTCCATCGAATCGGGTCTGGTGTAAAAGGGGGCTGTCGATCTGCTACAGGCCCGTCCGGTGAAGGCCGATTTCACCCCACCAACAGTTTCCGAGGAATGGGGTTGGGTTAGAACGCCAGCGCTGATTACCTGTCAGCTGCTCGATGAAGAAATTCCCCAGGCTGTTCAGAATCTTGTAGGTTACGTTTGCGTGTTTACCAACAGTTGGGTCGTCCGGATCGTGAGCACTCACGGTGAGAACGGAGGTCCCTGGGGAGAGGAGGGAAGGGGGGAAAATAACAGAGTCACAAATTATCGTGTGGCGCGTGGTCAAATCTGTTCAGTTGGCGAAATTAGCGGAGAACGGCCAGCGCATTCGTGTAACGTTCTTCGGTCCTCCATTTTTGATGGAAGCATTAACCCATTTATACCAAAGAGGTTAATGTCTGCATCAGAGGACAAAGGAATATCATGGGAAAGGTGCTAAGCGTCTGTCCTTTGGTATCCCAGGCGTCTTGAGACTCCAGTCCGTCGTCTGCAGACAGGTCCAGAGAACCTCCCATTTCCCCGACCCAACTAATCCTCAGCTCGCGCACCGCGACACTGAAAGAAAGATCAATATTACGACTCAAACATCAGAAATAGCTTTGCAGTTATTAATATCAGCGCTAGACTATTAAGCTGAACACAAACGGCCCAAAATTCTGTGGGGGCTGCTTTGCCGATGGCGGACGTACGCCGGAGCAGGACCCTGCCCGCCTCCGTCGCAGTTTGGAGACCCCTTCCCCATCCCAGACCGCAGGGGGCATGGGGCCGCTCGCATTGCCCAGGGTGGGACGTCGGTCTCTGTCAGGGGGCTTCAGTGGCGGGTATTCTGATTGAATCTCGTGCTGTACCTGCCCTGGGAGTGTTTGTTGGGACAGTGTAGAGGGAGCTTTACTCTGTATCTAACCCATGCTGTACCTGCCCTGGGAGTGTTTGATGGGACAGTGTAGAGGGAGCTTTACTCTGTATCTAACCCGTGCTGTACCTGCCCTGGGAGTGTTTGATGGGACAGTGTAGAGGGAGCTTTACTCTGCATCTAACCCGTGCTGTACCTGCCCTGGGAGTGTTTGATGGGACAGTGTAGAGGGAGCTTTACTCTGTATCTAACCCGTGCTGTACCTGCCCAGGGAGTGTTTGATGGGACAGTGTAGAGGGAGCTTTACTCTGTATCTAACCCGTGCTGTACCTGCCCAGGGAGTGTTTGATGGGACAGTGTAGAGGGAGCTTTACTCTGCATCTAACCCGTGCTGTACCTGCCCTGGGAGTGTTTGATGGGACAGTGTAGAGGGAGCTTTACTCTGCATCTAACCCGTGCTGTACCTGCCCAGGGAGTGTTTGATGGGTCAGTGTAGAGGGAGCTTTACACTGTATCTAACCCATGCTGTACCTGCCCTGGGAGTGTTTGATGGGTCAGTGTAGAGGGAGCTTTACTCTGTATCTAACCCTTGTTGACCCTCCTGACACACGTCACCTTGTTCTTACCTTTGCCGGACATCTCGGGGACAGTTCCATTAAACGGGTCTTTTGTAAATATGGGTGCGTTGTCATTGATGTCCAGTACCTGAATGCTGAAGTTAGTTGAACGACCCACTTGCTTCATAGACTTTTTGTTAATCACAAGCCCTTCTAATTTATAACGGTCCTTCTTCTCTCGATCCAACTTTCTGTAGACACCAATATTTCCAGTGTCAGGATCCACCTTAAAAATAGTTCCTACCCCCTCTCCACGGAGAACATATATAGTTTGTCCGTCCTTGTGCCACACCGAGTGTATCTTGAAAACACAATTGACATATTTCATGATTAAACATCTGAATTTTTGTGGTCCTTTTCTCCAGCTGTGAGATTCAAAGTTTATATTTACATTTTTTCAAATTCTGGTCCTGGCCTGATGGACTCTTCTGCTCCTGGGACTTCCTATCTGCCTCGAACTTTCTTCCTATTGCTCTATCAAGATGCATTCACCAGCTGGATCACCAAGTTCCGCTCGCCCATCACCACCCTGCGCTCGTTGATCTACATTGGCTCCTGGTCCGGCAACACCTCGATTTTAAAATTCTCATCCTTGTTTTCAAATCCCTCCATGGCCTCGTCCCTCCCTATCTCTGTAACCTCCTCCTGCCCTACAACCCTCCGAGATCTCTGCGCTCCTCCAATTCTGGCCTCTGAGATGTTTACAACATGGAAACAGGCCCTTCGGCCCAACATGTCCATGTCGCCCAGTTTATACCACTAAGTTAGTCCCAATTGCCTGCACTTGGCCCATATCCCTCTATACCCATCTTACCCATGTAAATAGAATCATAGAAGTTTTATGGTCATAAGGTCAGAAATGGGGATGTTTGCTGATGACTGCACAGTGTTCAGTTCCATTCGCAACCCCTCAAATAATGAAGCAGTCCGAGCCCGCATGCAGCAAGACCTGGACAACATCCAGGCTTGGGCTCATAAGTGCCAAGTAACATTCGCGCCAGATAAGTGCCAGGCAATGACCATCTCCAACAAGAGAGAGTCTAACCACCTCCCCTTGACATTCAACGGCATTACCATCGCCGAATCCCCCACCATCAACATCCTGGGGGTCAGAAACCTAACTGGACCAGCCATATAAATACTGTGGCTACGAGAGCAGGTCAGAGGCTGGGTATTCTGCGGTGAGTGACTCACCTCCTGACTCCCCAAAGCCTTTCCACCATCTACAAGGCACAAGTCAGGAGTGTGATGGAATACTCTCCACTTGCTTGGATGAGTGCAGCTCTAACAACACTCAAGAAGCTCGACACCATCCAAGATAAAGCAGCCCGCTTGATTGGCACCCAATCCACCACCCTAAACATTCACTCCCTTCACCACCGGCGCACTGTGGCTGCAGTGTGTACCATCCACAGGATGCACTGCAGCAACTCGCCAAGGCTTCTTCGACAGCACCTCCCAAACCCGCGACCTCTACCACCTAGAAGGACAAGAGCAGCAGGCACATGGGAACAACACCACCTGCACGTTCCCCTCCAAGTCACACATCATCCCGACTTGAAAATATATCACCGTTCCTTCATCGTCGCTGGGTCAAAATCCTGGAACTCCCTTCCTAACAGCACTGTGGGAGAACCGTCACCACACGGACTGCAGCGGTTCAAGATGGCGGCTCACCACCACCTTCTCGAGGGCAATTAGGGATGGGCAATAAATGCTGGCCTTGCCAGTGATGCCCACATCCCATGAACAAATAAAAAAAAAAATTCCCTCCCTAAAGCTCTCCTCCTTTAAGATGCTACTTAAAACCAACCTCTTTGACCAAAGTATTGGTCACTTTTCCTTGTGAGGCTTGGCGTCAAATTCTGTTTGAAGCGCCTTGGGCCGTTTTACTATGTTAAAGGTGCTATATAAATGCAAGTTGTTGTTGCTGTTGAATCTGGGTTTTTGCTTCTCCCAGGAGATCACATGGCTTCCGGGTAGGGTGGGGAGGGTATGTATTGTGATGCTCAAGGCATCACAGTTGTGTGGGACAGGCTAAATGAACCAGAGGGTCTTTCCCTGTCCGGCATTGTCCACCATGGTCGCATAGCTGTCTCGTGACCTCTTCCTTTGCTGCTTTGGGTCCAGTCACGAAGAAGTCCAGGAGAGCCTCCTGAGGTGATTTGCTCGCATGATGTCCCTCTTGCACCCCCATGTGGGGGAAGTATCTCACCTCCATCACGTCCTCATGTCACAGCCAAGATTGAGAATTCTCAATGTGGAGAATCGTGGATGTGCCAGCGCAGTGACTATTCTATTCAACTGGCATCCATGGAGTCATGAGTTCAAGACCCACCATGCCAAGTTGTGCAATTGAATTCAATACATCTGGCAATGCTGGTAATGCACTCAACTGGTTCATAATGAGAAGGGTTCCTGCCACCACTTACCTAGTCTGGCCTACATAGGGCTCCAGTCCATTGGCTTTGTCCTCCCCTTTTCCCTGGTCCTGTACTTGCTTATAAACTGCTAAATCTCTAACTGCTTCCAGTTCTGATGAAAGGTCATCGACCTGAAACGTTAACTCTGTTTCTCTCTCCACGGATGTTTTTTTTTATTCGTTCATGGGATGTGGGCGTCGCTGGCGAGGCCGGCACTTATTGCCCATCCCTAATTGCCCTTGAGAAGGTGGTGGTGAGCCGCCTTCTTGAACCGCTGCAGTCCGTGTGGTGAAGGTTCTCCCACAGTGCTGTTCGGAAGGGAGTTCCAGGATTTTGACCCAGCGACGATGAAGGAACGGCCGATATATTTCCAAGTCGGGATGGTGTGTGACTTGGAGGGGAACGTGCAGGTGGTGTTGTTCCCATGTGCCTGGTGTTCTTGTCCCTCTAGGTGGTAGAGGTCGCGGGTTTGGGAGGTGCTGTCAAAGAAGCCTTGGCGAGTTGCTGCAGTGCATCCTGTGGATGGTACACACTGCAGGCACTGTGCGCCGGTGGTGAAGGGAGTGAATGTTTAGACTGTTGCCTGACCTGCTGAGCTTTTGCAGCACTTTCTGTTATTGTTCCAGTCCACACTATGTGATTGACTCTTAATGCCACCCTGAGCTGAATTTTAGCTTGAGTAGCAAATGATTGCTTCTAGATGAAGGCTCACTACAATGGATGGCCCCAACCAGCACTGGCTCATTCTGAGGTCAGTCCCACGTTCTATTATCACTCTGTTGGTACACCAATGTGTGGCGTCATTATGCCTCTCAATGCAACTCCCCCCCACCCCCTAATTTTCTTCCCTTTTCTCGTGAGGGTGCTGCCTCATATCACAAAGTCGGGCGCAACGATGCCAGTGCCCTCTGGTATCTTGTGTGAGTCAGTGCTGCATCGCGGTACAGTGCCTCCATAGTTATTGCAAAACTATTCTCTGATGTGTTTGACTATTTCCACTGGAGCAGGGAAGGCGAAGAGGAGATTTAATAGGAGGTTTTTAAAATCATGCAGGGTCTTAATAGGGTGAATAGAGAAAGACTGTTTTCTCTGATTGTGAGTCGGTGACCAAGGGGTCATAAATTTAAAGTTGTCAATAAAAAAAAACTGAGGAGAGAGATTAGGAGAAATTTCCTTACAGAGAGAGATCGAAGCAGAGAGCATTGCAACTTCGAAGGGGAAGTTGGTTAAATATTTGAAACAGAGAGAGATACAGGGCTATGTGGAGGCAGCAGGGCAATGGGATTATTTTTGGATTGCCCTAGCGAAGAGCCAGTACAGACAACGATGGGCCAAATGGTCCATTTTGTGATGTAGATTTCTATGGTACTGTGACCCTATAGGAAGATGATAGAGAAAGTCCAACTATTTCTAGATTTAGTTCTCAGTCCCACTTTTTTACGAAGCTGTTTGTGTTGTTGACGTGCAGATCATTTTCAGTAGTGTGTACTTTTCTCTTTCCTTTCAGATCCTGTATGATCTTCATTGTTAACTATTTAATTTGCATTTTGTGGAATGTCTATATTACGGACACTGTACTGACTGCATTGTTTATTTTTTCAGTGCTCACAAACCCCTAGACTGCATTCCTAGTGATCCCAAAAATGCCTTAATGCTCCCAGGCCCTGAAACATCCCACCCCCACTCCCACATTTCCCCAAAACACTATCCCCAGATCCCATGATCTTGCCCCAGTGTTTCTAGAACTTCCCTCTTCTATGTTCCAGGAATACTGTAAGCCCCCAGAGGTCCAGGGGCCTAGGACCCTTCAATAAAACTGTTAGACCCTAAGACCTCCCCCCTCCCCCCCATCCCAGTAGAGCGAGACCTCCTGTTCCTTCCCATTGCTTCTGGTTCCAGGGTCACTCCCCACGCTCATGAGTCAGTGTCTCAGTAATACTCCTTGGCATCACACCAATGTTCTAATAACAGTAATTGAACAATGGGAAGCCTTCCAGGAGGAGTTGGTTCGGATACAGAGTAGACTCATCCCTATGAGGGGGAAAGGAAGGGCATCCACAGCTAGAGCTCCCTGGATGACTAAAGATATAGAGATTAAAATGAAACAGAAAAAGGAGACTTATGATGAATGTAAGGTTCATAATACAGTAGAGAACCAGGCTGAGTAGGATCTGGAATGCACTGCCCGAGGGGGTGGTGGAGGCAGATTCAATCGTGGCCTTCAAAAGAGAACTGGATAAGTACTTGAAAGGAAAAAATTTGCAGCGCCACGGGGATAAGGCAGGGGAGTGGGACTAGCTGGTGGATTGCTCTTGCATAGAGCCAGCATGGACTCGATGGGCCAAATGGCCTCCTTCCGTGTTGTGTTTGATTAACTTGCTTAGAATTATAGAAGTTTATGGCACAGAAAGAGGCCATTCGGTCCATCGTGTCTTAGCCGGTTGAAAAAGAGTTATTCAGCCTAATCCCACTTTCCAGCACTTGGTCCGTAGCCCTGTAGGTTACGGCACCTCAAGTGCACATCCAAGTAATTTTTAAATGAGTTGAGGGTTTCTGCCTCTATCACCCTTTCAGGCAGTGAGTTCCAGACCCCCACCACCCTCTGGGTGAAAAGAAATTCTCCTCAACTCCCCTCTAATCCTTTCTATGATTCTATTCTAATACAGGAAGTTCAGAGGAGATCTAAGAAAGGGAATAAGGGGGCAAAGAGAGAGGATGAGAATAGATTAGTGGCTAACATAAAAGGATACCCAAAAGTTTTTTACAAACATGTAAATAGTAAAAAGGCAGTCAATGGAAGGGTGGGACCGATTCGGGACAAAAAAGGAGATCTTCTTGGGGAGGCAGAGGTACTAAACGAATACTTTGCATCCGTCTTCACTAGAGAAGAGGATGCTGCCATTGTAGCAGTAAAGGAGGAGGTAGCAGCGATATTGGATAGGATAAAAATAGATAAAGAGGAGGTACTTAAAAGATTGGCAGTGCTTAAAGTAGATAAGTCCCCTGATCCAGTTGGGAGGCATCCGAGGTTACTGAGGGAAGGAAGGGTGGAAATTGCGGAGGCTCTGGCCACAATATTTCAATCCTACTTAGATGTGGGGTCGGTGTTGGAGGACTGAAGGATTGCAAATGCTACACCCCTGTTTAAAAAAGGGGAGAGTGATAAACCCGGCAACTACAGGCCAGTCAGCCTAACGTCGGTGGTGGGGAAACTTTTAGAGACAATAATCCGGGACAAAATTAATTGGCATTTGGAAAAGTATGGGCTAATAAATGAAAGTAAGCACAGATTTGTTAAAAGAAAATTGTGTTTGATTAACTTGCTTAGCATCATAGAATCATAGAAGTTTATGGCACAGAAAGAGGCCATTTGGCCCATCGTGTCTTTGCCGGTTGAAAAAGAGCTATCCAGCCTAATCCCACTTTCCAGCTCTTGGTCTGTAGCCCTGTAGGTTACGGCACTTCAAGTGCATTTCCAAGTACTTTTTAAATGAGTTGAGGGTTTCTGCCTCTATCATCCTTTCAGGCAGTGAGTTCCAGACCCCCACCATCCTCTGGGTGAAAAAATTTCTCCTCAACTCCCCTCTAATCCTTCTACCGATTACTTTAAATCTATGCCCCCGGTTATTGACCTCTCTGCTAAGGGAAATAGGTCCTTCCTATCCACTCTATCTAGGCCTCTCACAATTTTATACACCTCAATTAAATCTCCCCTCAGCCTCCTTTGTTCCAAAGAAAACAACCCCAGCCTATCCAATCTTTCCTCATAGCTAAAATTCTCCAGTCCTGACAACATCCTCGTAAATCTCCTCTGTACCCTCTCTAGTGCAATCACATCCTTCCTGTAATGTGGTGACCAGAACTGTACGCAGTACTCACTCTGTGACCTAACTAGTGTTTTATACAGTTCCAGCAAAACCTCCCTGCTCTTATATTCTATACCTCAGCTAATAAAGGAAAGTATCCCGTATGCCTTTTTAACCACCTTATCTATCTGTCCTGCTACCTTCAGGGATCTGTGGACATGCACTCCAAGGTCCCTCACTTCCTCTACATTTTTCAGTATCCTCCCATTTATTGTGTATTCCCTTGCCTTGTTTGCCCTCCCCAAATGCATTACCTCACACTTCTCAGGATTGAATTCCCTTTGCCATTTTTCTACCCTCCTGACCAGTTCTTTGATATCTTCCGGCAGTCTATAGTTTTCTTTCTCACTATCCAACACATGGCCAATTTTTGTATCATCTGCAAACTTCTTAATCTCGCCCCCTACATTTAAGTCTAAATCATTGATATATACCACAAGAATTGAGCCCTGTGGAACCCCACTGGAAATAGTCACGTGCTTGAGTTTTTTGATGACGTTAGGAAGCGGGTGATGAGGGTTGTGTGGTTGATGTATATTTGGACTTTCAAAAGGCATTTGATAAAGTACTACATAATAGACATGTTATCAAAATTAAAGCCCATGGAATTAAAGGGACAGTGGCAGAGTGGGTACAAAATTGGCTAGGAGACAGAAAGCAGAGAGTAGTGGTGAACGGTTGTTTTTCAGACCGGAGGTGTTCCCCAGGGGTTAGTATTAGGACCACTGATCTTTTTGATATATATTAATGACCTGGACTTGGATATAGAGGGTATCATTTCAAAGTTTGCAGATGACACGAAACTCGGAAATGTAGTAAACAATGTGGAGGATAGTGACAGACTTCAGGAGGACAGAGACAGACTGGTGAAATGGGCAGACACAAGGCAGATAGAATTTAACGCAGAGAAGTGTGAAGTGATGCATTTTGGTAAGAAGAATGAGAAGAGGCAATATAAACTAAATGGTACAATTTTAAAGGGGGTGCAGGAACAGAGAGACCTGGGGGTGTATGCACACAAATCTTTGAAGGTGGCAGGACAAGTTGAGAAGGCTGTTAAAAAGGCATACGGGATACTGGGCTTTATTAATAGAGGCATAGAGTACAAAAGCAAGGAAGTTATGTTAAACCTTTAGAAAACACTGGTTAGGCCTCAGGTGGAGTATTGTGTTCAATTCTGGGCACCACACTTTAGGAAGGATGTTAGGGCCTTGGAGAGGGTGCAGAAGAGATTTACTAGAATAGTACCAGGGATGAGGGACTTCAGTTATGTGGAGAGACTGGAGAAGCTGGGATTGTTCTTCTTAGAACAGAGAAGGTTAAGGGAAGATTTGATAGGGGTGTTCAAAATCAAAATCATGAACGGTTATGACAGAGTAAATACGGAGAAATTATTTCCAGTGGCAGAAGGGTCGGTAACCAAAGGACACAGATTTAAGTTGATCGGCAAAAGAACCAGAGGGGAGATGAGGAAACATTTTTTTATGCAGCGAGTTGTTATGATCTGGAATGCGCTGCCTGAAAGGGCGGTGGAAGCAGATTCAACAATAACTTTCAAAAGGGAATTGGATAAATACTTGATGGGGAAAGATTTGGAGGACTATGGGGAAAGATTTGCAGGAAAGGGGAATGGGACTCATTGGCTAGCTCTTTCAAAGAGCCGGCACAGGCACGATGGGCCAAAGGGCCTCCTTCTGTACTGTACCTACTATGATGATACTAGGAGAGTATGAAAAACCACCCACTCAACAGGAGACGCAACACCATAGAGAGCTGCCAGTCATGAAGATAAATGGGGGCATTTGGATTTGAGCCCATGGCTCCCCGCCCTGTGCGTTTGGATTTCAGTCGAGATTCTCAGTGCGTCCCCATAGGGAAAGATAGAGTAAGAAAGAAAGGACTTGCATTTATACAGCGCCATTCATGACTTCAGCACGTCCCAAAGTGCCTTATAGCCAATGAAGTACATTTGAAGTTCTTTTGTAGGAAACGCGGCAGCCAATTTGCGCACAGCAAGCTCCCACAAACAGCAATGTGATAATGACCAGATAATTTGTTTTAGTGATGTTGGTTGAGGGATAAATCTTGGCCAGGCCACTGGGGAGAACTCCCCTGCTCTTCGGAATAGTGTCTCGGGAACTTTTATGTCCACCTGGGAGAGCAGATGGGACCTCGGTTTAACATCTCATCCGAAAGACGTCACCTCCAACAGTGCAGCACTCCCTCAGTACTGGCACCTGGAGTGTCAGCCTCAACTTTGTGCTCAAGTATCTGGAGTAAGCCTCAAGCTCACAACCTTCAGAGTCAGAGGAACCCTCGGTATTTGGTAGCCGGCAAAAGCCTGGGAGCAGGAAGGGGAATGACGTAAAACATTGAGATAATCTTACCTTTCCAATTTGTTTAGGCTTAGATGCCTCCTCCCAACAGTGCAGCTGGTTCCAGATCCAGTCCGATTGAGGGTCACTGCTGTTGCCTTTTCCACTGGGCCTTACTTGTGCTGCACAAGTCACACTGTTGATCACCAGCAACAATGAGAGTATCGTTCTGAACATGTTGGACCTGTAACCCAAACCAAAGTATATTTCATTTCATCCTGTTGGCTTAATATACACAAATTATTATAGGCGACAATAGTCCTTGGACTTGGTTCTAGGGAATGAGGCGGGCCAAGTGCAGCAAGTGGGGAGCAGCGATCATAGTATCATAAGGTTTAGATTAGCTACGGAAAAGGACACTCTAAAGTAAAAATACTCAATTGGAGGAGGGCCAATTTCAGTGGGATGAGAACAGATCTG
This sequence comes from Heptranchias perlo, assembly GCF_035084215.1. Taxonomy (NCBI): domain Eukaryota; kingdom Metazoa; phylum Chordata; class Chondrichthyes; order Hexanchiformes; family Hexanchidae; genus Heptranchias; species Heptranchias perlo. Next base: position 61,695,316 of record NC_090340.1, on the reverse strand, counting down.
GCCCGGGTAAATTGGAATCAAAGATTGGCAGGAAAAATTGTAATTGAACAATGGGCGGCCTTTAAAGGGGAGATGGTTCGGGTACAGTCTAGGCACATTCCCACGAGGGAGAAAGGTAGTGCAATTAAAGCCAGAGCTCCCTGGATGATGAAGTAAGATAGAGATAGAGTAAGATGAAGCAGAAAAAGGGGTGTATGACAGATGTCAGATTGACAACACAAGTGAGAACCAGGCAGAATATAGAAAGTTCAGAGACATGAAAAAGGAAATAAGAGGGGCAAAGAGAGAATATGAGGATAGACTGGCGGCCAACATAAAAGGGAATCCAAAAGTCTTCTTCAAGCCTTTAAATAGTAAATGGGTAGTAAGAGGAAGGGTGGGGCTGTTTAGGGACCATAAAGGAGATCTACTCATGGAGGCAGAGGGGATGGCCGAGGTACTAAATGAGTACTTTGCATCTGCCTTTACCAAGGAAGAAGATGCTGACAGAGTCTCAGTAAAGGAAGATATAGTTGAGATACTGGATGGGCTAAAAATTGATAAAGAAGAGGTACTAGAAAGGCTAGCTGTATTTAAAATAGATAAGTCATCCAGTCCAGATGGGATGCATCCTAGGTTGCTGAGGGAAGTAAGGGTGGAAATTGCGGAGGTACTGGCCATAATCTTCCAAACATCCTTAGATGTAGGGGTGGTGCCAGAGGACTGGAGAATTGCAAATGTTACACCTTTGTTCAAAAAGGGTGTAAGGATAAACCCAGCAACTACAGGCCAGTCAGTTTAACCTCAGTGGTGGGGAAACTTTTAGAATCGATAATCAGGGACAGAATTAACAGTCACTTGGACGAGTGCAGATTGATTAGGGAAAGCCAGCACGGATTTGTCAAAGGCAAATCGCGTTTAACTAAACTGATAGAGTTTTTTGATGAGGTAACAGAGAGGGTAGATGAGGGCAATGCAGTTGATGTGGTGTATATGGACTTTCAAAAGGCGTTTAATACAGTGCCGCATGGTAGGCTTATCATCAAGATTGCGGTCCATGGAATAAAGGGGGCAGTAGCAACATGGATACAGAATTGGCTAAGGGACAGGAAACAGAGAGCGGTGGTGAATGGTTGTTTTTCGGACTGGAGGGAGGTGTACAGTGGTGTTCCCCAGGGGTCGGTACTAGGACCACTGCTTTTCTTGATATATATTAATGACTTGGACTTGGGTGTACAGGGCACAATTTCCAAATTTGCAGATGACACAAAACTTGGAAGGTTAGTATAAAGTGAGGAGGATAGTGACAGACTTCAAGAGGATATAGACAGGCTGGTGGCATGGGTGGACACGTGGCAGATGAAATTTAATGCAGAAAAATGCGAGGTGATACATTTCAGTAGGAAGAATGAGGAGAGGCAATATAAACTAGAGGGCACAATTCTAAAAGGGGTACAGGAACAGAGCGATCTGGGGGTATATGTGCACAAATCGCTGAAGGTGACAGGGCAGGTTGAGGAAGCAGTTAAAAAAGCATACGGGATCCTGGGCTTTATAAATAGAGGCATAGAGAACAAAAGTATGGAAGTCATGATGAACCTTTATAAAACACTGGTTTGGCCACAACTGGAGTATTGTGTCCAGTTCTGGGCACCGCACTTTAGGAAAGAAGTGAAGGCCTTAGAGAGGGAGCAGAAGAGATTTACTCAAATGATTCCAGGGATGAGAGGCTTTGGTTACATGGATGGACTGGAGAAGCTGGGGTTGTTCTCCTTGGAACAGAGACGGTTGTGAGGAGATTTGATCGAGGTATTCAAAATCATAAAGGGTCTAGACAGAGTAGATAGAGAGAAACTATTCCTATTGGCGGAAGGGTCAAGAACCAGAGGGCATAGATTTAAGGTGATTGGCAAAAGAACCAAGGGTGACATGAGGAAAAACGTTTTTACGCAGTGAGTGGTTAGGATCTGGAATGCACTGCCCGAGGGGGTGGTGGAGGCAGATTCAATCATGGCCTTCAAAAGGGAACTGGATAGGTTCTTGAAACTAAAAAATTTGCAGGGCTACAGGGATAGGGCGGGGGAGTGGGACTAGCTGGATTGCTCTTGCATAGAGCCGGCACGGACTCGATGGGCTGAATGGCCTCCTTCCGTGCTGTAACCTTTCTATGATTCTATCTATGATTCTACAGAGTGAGGGTAATATTATGACTATCCCAGTGCTCTCCTGACCGACCTCCCACCTTCCACCCTCCATAAACTTCAGTTCATCCAAAACTCTGCTGCCCCGTACCCTAACTTGCGCCAAATCCCCCTCACCCATCACCCACTGTGCTCACTGACCTACATTGGCTCCCAGTCTGGCAACACTTCGAATCTAAAATTCTCATCCTTGTGTTCAAATCCCTCCGTGGCCTCACCCCTCCCTATCTCTGTAACCACCTCCAGCCCTACAACCCTCCGAGATCTCTGCGCTCCTCTGATTCTGGCCTCCTGCGCTTTCTCGATTTTAATCGCTCCACCATTGGTGGTCGAGCATTCAGCTGCCTAGTCCCTAAGCTACGGAATTCCCTCCCTAAACCTCTCCGCCTCTCTCTCCTCCTTTAAGATGCTCCTTAAAACCTACCTCTTTGACCAAATTTTTGGTCACCTGTCCTAATATCTCCTTATGTTACTCGGTGTCAAATTTTGTTTGATAATCGCTCCTGTGAAGCGCCTTGGGTCGTTTCACTATGTTAAAGGCGCTATATCAATGCAAGTTATTGTTGTTGCACAACAGAAGATTTGAAAAATAAATTTGCTGATGCTTCAAGCAGTAACTCATTGAACTGCCAATCGGGGGTCAGGGGTGGGGGAGGGTCGAGGGTCAGGGGTGGGGGATGGGAGCCCTGGTTTGTAGCCCGGCCTAACCAACATTCAATCTCAGACGCAGTCTATGAGTGAGTTTTGCCAGTTAATGGAGTTAACAAATCGCATTGATTCAGGTCCTTTGCTCGTTACCATGTAATTCAAGTTCCTTCACCAACTCCCTCGAGTGTGATTTCCTCCGGGGCCCACAAAGATAGACCCCTTTCAAAATGGCATGGGCTGCATCGCAGGTGTTAAGGGGGGGGGGTGGGGGCGGGGCGGGGATGAGACCGAACCCCATTTCGAGGCTGTTATCGCCCCATTAATGCCAGGCGAAGGCGGGCAGAATGGACCCCTTAAAGTCAGACACATTTCGAAACTGTACTGCTGTCCATAGGTTAACTGTGCCAATCGGTTGAGTGCAGTGTTAAGTGCTGGGTCAATGGACATTTCATGGAATCATAGAAGGATGCAGCACAGAAGGAGGCCATTCAGGCCATCATGCCTGTTCCAGCTCTTTGAAAGAGCTATCCAATTAGTCCCACTCCCCCCATCTCTTTCTCCATAGCCCTGCAAAAATTATTTATCCAATTTCCTTTTGAAAGTTATTATTGAATCTGCTTCCACCGCCCTTTCAGGCAGCGCATTCCAGATCATCTCCCCTCTGATTCTTTCGGAGGCTTTTAATGCAGTTGCATTAAGCGATTAATGCCAACACATTCTGTTAAGCTTCATTCCTCTCTCTCCTTTTCACAAGATTTGAGATACAGCTTTTGAGAGAAAAAAAATCACACTAACCTGTAACTGAAACGGGAAAAACAAAAATCACACTTACTGCCTCTAACCGCCTCAGTTTTAGTGGGATGACGCAGCATTAAAACTGAAGCCCTCAGTTTGATGTCCTGAAATAGGTTCTGTTCTTTGAACACACCCTTCCTGCCATTTAGCTGGAGAAAAACTCTGGTGAGTTCCTTATCAGCCATTCCTTCCCACTGGAATTGTCCGTGTGTTTCGGGAAAAGGTCAATTTCTTCCATTGAGATACCAAAGTGAAGGGTCAAGGTTTACAGTGCAGGAGACGGCCTCTTAATTGTTTTCAGTGTGGATTTTTGGGGAGTTTATTGCTGGGCAGAGTAAAATCTGACCAGAGAGAAAGACTTGCATTTATAGTGTCCTTCAGAAATGTGCTCCACAAACAAGTGGTGAATTCCCCATGGTCTTGCCTACGCCCAGTTAGTGAAGATAAGTCATTTTATACACAAGAATATGACAATATGAAACTCAGTGGGTAGTCCTCTTGCCTCTGAGTCAGTAGGTCGTGGGTTCAATTCCCACTCCTGAGACTTGAGCACATAATCCAGGCTGATGCTCCCAGTGCGGTACAGTGGGAGTGCTGCACTGTCGGAGGTGCCGTCTTTCGGATGAGACGTTACACCGAGACCCCCCCCTGCCCTCTCAGGTGGACGTAAAAGATCCCACGGCCACTATTTCGAAGAGGGGTCTGGACAATATTTACCCCTCAACCAACATCACAAAGAAAACACCAGTTTATCTGGTTATTTATCGCATTGCTGTTTGTGGGACCTTGCTGTGCGCAAATTGGCTGCCGCGTTTCCTACATTACAATAGTGACTACACTTCAAAAATACTTCATTGGCTGTAAAGTGCTTTGGGATGCCCTGAGGTTGTGAATGACGCTCTGTAAATGCAAGTTCTTTTCAGGTGTGAATCCTCCACGAGAGGTCTGGTGAAAGGTTCTAATGAAGGGGCTTCACCGAGACATTGATCTATCATCCGACCTTTCTAGCATGTCCCATTTTTATTTCGGTCCCGTATTAGGCCAGTTGAGGGCAAGGTGAAACATCTAAAGCAGCGGAAGACACAGAGCAGTAGGTCGATGGGATTAGTTTTGCATTGATCAAGCAAAGAGCTGATAGAGATACAATGGACCAAGTGATCGCCTTCTGTGCCGTGAACCTTTATGTACTCACCAGCTGACTCTGCACCTTGAACTCAATTTTACCTTTATAAGACAAATTATATTAAGCCGAATATTTGATTGGTATGTCCTGTCGTTGATCAGTACTAATTAACAAAATAAGCTTGACTCTCCAAAGTGTCATAGGGAACATAGGAACAGGAGTAGGCCATTCAGCCCCTTGTGCCTGCTCCGCCATTTGATAAGATCATGGCTGATCTGTGATCTAACTCCATATACCTGCCTTTGGCCCATATCCCTTGATACCTTTGATTGCCGAAAAGCTATCTATCTCAGATTTAAATTTAGCAATTGAGCTAGCGTCAATTGCCGTTTGCGGAAGAGAGTTCAATTTAACGATGTCTTGTCAGCTTGGTACAATTGGGGCACTCTCTCCTTTAGTTGTGGTTTCGTTTCAAGTTACAGATTTAAGGTGATCGGCAAAAGAACCAGAGGCAACATGAGGAAATGTTTTTCTACACAGTGAGTTGTTCTGATCTGGAATGCGCTGCCTGAAAGGGCGGTGGAAGCAGATTCAATAATAACTTTCAAAAGGGAATTGGATAAATACTTGAAGGGAAAACATTTACAGGGCTATGGGGAAAGAGCAGGTGAATGGGACTAATTGGATAGCTCTTTCAAAGTAGTTACATAGAATGTACAGCACAGGAACAGGCCATTTGGCTCAACAGGTCTATGCCAGTGTTTATGCTCCACACGAGCCTCTTCCCTCCCTACTTCATCTCACCCTATCCCCATAACCTTCTATTCCTTTTTCCCCCATGTGTTTATCGAGCTTCCCCTTAAATGCATCTACACTATTCGCCTCAACTACTCCTTGTGGTAGTGAGTTCCACATTCTCACCACTCTCTGGGTAAAAAAGTTTCTCCTGAATGCCCTATTGGATTTATTAATGACTATCTTATATTTATGGCCCCCTAGTTCTGGTCTCTCCCACAAGTGGAAACATCTTCTCCACATTTACCCTATCAAACTCTTTCTTAATCTTAAAGACCTCTATCAGGTCACCCCTCAGTCTTCTCTTTTCTAGAGAAAAGAGCCCCAGTCTGCTCAATCTCTCAGTTCTGGTATCATCCTAGTAAATCTTTTTTTCACCTTCTCCAGTGCTCTATATCCCTTTTATAAGATGAAGACCAGACTGTTCAAAGTATTCCAAATGTGGTCGAACCAAGGTTCTATACAAGTTTAATATAACTTCTCTGCTTTTCAATTCTATCCCTCTAGAAATGAACCCCAGTGCTTGGTTTGCTTTTTTTTTAATGGCCCTTTTAACCTGCGTCACTACTTTTAGTGATTTGTGAATCTGTACCCCCAGATCCCTCTGCTCCTCTACCCCATTTAGACTCCTATTATCCAAGCAGTATGTGGCTTCCTTATTCTTCCTACCAAAATGTAATATCTCACTTTTCTATATTGAAATTCATTTGCCAATTACACACCCATTCTGCAAGTTTATTAATGTCTTCCTGTATTTTGTCGCTGTCCTCCTCGGTATTAACCACACCCCCCAATTTGGTGTCGTCCACAAATTTTGAAATTATACTTCCAATTCCCAAATTGTTTCTGTAAATGGTGAACAACAGTGGTCCCAGCACCAATCCCTGTGGAACACCACTTCCCACCGTTTGCCAGTCTGAGTAAGTACCTTTAACCCCTACTCTCTGTTTTCTGTTTTGTAGCCAGTTTGCTATCCATTCTGCTACTTGTCCCCTGACTCCATAGGCTCTGATCTTAGTCATGAGTCTATTATGCGGTACCTTATCGAAGGCCTTTTGAAAATCCAAATATATTACATCTACTGCATTGTCCTTGTCTTCCCTTTCTGTTACTTCCTCAAAGAATTCAAAAGATTAGTCAAGCATGACCTTCCCTTTTGAAATCCGTGCTGACTATTCTTTATTATATTTTTGGTTTCTAGATGTTTTTCTATTACATCTTTGAGTAAAGGTTCCATTATCTTTCCTACCACCGACGTTAAGCTAATTGGGCTATAGTTCCCTGGACTGGTTCTATCCCCCTTTTTAAATATGGGAATCACATTAGCTGTCCGCCAGTCCTCTGGCACTATTCCCTTTTCTAATGATTTTTTTAATATATATGTAATAGTGCCTCTGCTATCTCTTCCCTAACTTCTTTTAATATATGCGGATGCAATCCATTTGGACCAGGGGTTTCATCCTCTCTTAAGTTTGATTAGCTTATTAATTATCTCCCCCCTTTCTATCTTAATATCATTATATCTTTTTTGATCTCCTCTTCTTGCCCACCATGTTAGTCTCCCTGGTAAATACTGAGGCAAAGTAATTATTTAATATTTCTGCCATTTCGCTGTCATTACCTGAGTTTATCGTATATATCTCTTAGCCTATCCCTATCCTGATTTTTCTTTTGTTATTTATGCGTTTGGAGAATAATTTACTATTTCTTTTTATATTCCTTGATAATTTAATTTCATAGTTTCTCTTTGCCTTCTGAATTGTTTTTCTAAATTCTTTCCTCACCTTTCCGTATTCCCTTTTGTCATCCTCTCCTTTGTTGTCTATGGACTCAGTGGATGCCTTTTTCTTTCGTTTCAATTTTGCCCTTATTTCTCTGTTTATTCATGATGTATCATTACTGGCTAGTTTGTTCTTGCTTTTTAGTGGGATATATTTCTCCTGGACGCTATTGATCACTGTTTTAAATGTTTCCCATTGCTGTTCCATTTCTTTGTTTATCAGTAAATTTTTCCAGTTTATTTTCCCTAGTTCCATTCTCATCCCCTGAAAGTCAGTTTGTTTCCAATTTGTTACTTTGGTCTTTGTTTTACTTACGTCCTTCTCAATCTTTATCTTAAGGTAAAGTTTTAGTTGAGGCGAACAGAATAGATGTATTTAAGGGGAAGCTCGATAAGCACATGAGGGAGAAAGGAATAGAAGGATATGCTGATAGGGTGAGATGAAGAGACGTGAGAGAAGGCTTGTGTGGAGCATAAACATCGGAATAGACCAGTTGGGCCGAATGGCCTGTTTCTATGCTGTACATTCTATGTAATTCTATGTAAGGCTTTAGCAGTTTTGATATTAAATAGATCTAAACTGCTTTCAAAGTAAGGGCAGTAGTGGTGTTATTGTGGAAACATATTGAGTAAAACATTGAGTTCGTGTTGGGTGTTTGTGTAGAATTTTCACAGTGTCGTTCTGGCAGCTCTGGACAGATTATCCAAAGGCCCCTTCTCTTCGAGCTTTGTTCAGAAACCTCTCGCCACAGTAACCGTTGATAAGTGCTTCGCGCAATATTATTGAAAAATCAAGGAAGTAGATAACAGCTCTGGGTCTGATCTTGAGTCATCAGGGTCCCGCCCCTCAGGCGAGGCAAACTCTTTCAATTTGAAAGTTCGCCAAAAAGATCAGAATCTCGACAGGTTCTTGTCATCCAGATTACCCGGAATGTCAACATTTGTGAGAATCGTTCAACCAGAGCAATTGACCAAATCGTCCAATGATAATCTGTTTTAGATGTTGGATGAGGGGTAAATATTGGACACTGGGGAGAACTCCCCTGCTGTTCTTCAAAATAGTGGCATGGGATCTTTAACATCCACCTGAGAGGGCAGACGGGGCCTTGGTTTAACATCTCATCCGAAAGCTGGGACTACCAGGCATCCAACATTCTGAAATCAGGTCGGGAGGAAAATCCACCCCAATGATGCACAGTCGCTCTGTCTGCAGGGACTTGCCAACTTTGCACTCATATCCCCCAATTTTGGAGTTTAAACAACAACTACTTGTATTTATATAGTAACTTTAGCACAGTAAAACCTCCCAAGGCCCTTCACAGGCACGTAATCAGACAAAATTTTACACTGAGCCACATAAGGAGATATTGGGACAGGTGACCAAAAGCTTGGTCAAAGAGGTAGATTTTAAGGAGCGTCTTAAAGGAGGAGAGAGAGGTGGAGAGGTTTAGGGAGGGAATTCCAGAGCTTAGGGCCCAGGCAGCTGAAGGCACGGCCGCCAATGGTGGAGCGACGAAAATCAGGGAAGCGCAAGAGGCCAGAATTGGAGGAGCGCAGAGATCTCGAAGTGTTGTAGGGGCTGGAGGAGGTTACAGGGATAGGGAGGGGCGAGGCCATGGAGGGATTTGAACACAAGTATGAGAATTTTGAAATCGAGGCGTTGTCGGACCGGGAGCCAATGTAGGTCAGCGAGCACAGGGGTGGTTGACGGGTGAACTTGGTGCGAGTTAGGATACGGGACAGCAGAGTTTTGGATCAGCTCAAGTTTATGGAGGGTGAAGATGGGAGGCCGGCCAGGAGAGCTTTGGAATAAGCCGAGTCTGGAAGTAACAAAAGCATGGATGAGGGTTTCAGCAGCAGAAGGACTGAGGCAAAAAAAAGACTTAAATGATGTCCCCTCATTCTGTTTTTCTCCAGTGAAAGGAGTTTCAGTAATGGCAGCTTCTTCTCATTGCCAATGGATTGGATTCACTGAACATGTTGGAAGGCACTGGTGTGAAGTTTCTTTGCCATTTAAACAAAGGCGCTAAGCCGTTCATTTTAAACAGTTTAGCAACTTCATCAAAACGTTGGCAAGAATTCCCCACTAACGTTGGCAAGAATTCCCCGGACGAGGCTGCGATATGAGTAACCAGCATGCGATATGAGTAACCAGCATGTGTTATCATGCTGGTTACTCATATCGCAGCCTCGTCCGGAACCCCTAAGAGTTTTGTGCTCCAGAATCATTGCTGAGAATTGTCGTAACGTCCTTTTAAAATCTGAGTGACAAAACCTGCCCACAAAAAAATCCCAAACTTGGCCCCATCAATAAATTGCACAGTTGAAAAGCATCATAAAATCTTACAGCATAGAATGAGGCCATTTGGCCCATCGTGCCTATGCTGGCTCTATGAAAGATCTATCCAATTAGTCCCATTCCCCTATTCTTTCCCCATAGCCCTGTAAATTTTTTCCCTTCAAGTGTTTATCCAATTCCCTTTTGAAAGTTACTATTGAATCTGCTTCCACCGCCCTTTCAGGCAGCGCATTCCAGATCATAACAACTCGCTGCGTAAAAAAAAATCTCCTCATCTCCCCCTTGGTTCTTTTGCCTGGTTCTTGTTTCAATTTTTAATCAGATGTTCTTGAGATTCCCCATGTACCTGATCGCACTGTTACTAGCAGCCTCACATTGACTGATACATTCTTGAGTTTGCGTTCCCAGCATGTCGTTTTCTATTTATTTATGTTATCGTGGATGACGCTGGCAAGACCTCCCAAACCCATGACCTCCACCACCTAGAAGGACAAGGGCAGCAGGTACATGGGAACAACACCACCTCTAAGTTCCCCTCCAAGTCACACACCATCCCGACTTGGGACATATATCGGCCGTTCCTTCATCATCGCTGGGTCAAAATCCTGGAACTCCCTTCCTAACAGCACTGTGGGAGAACCTTCACCACACGGACTGCAGCGGTTCACGAAGGCAGCTCACCACCACCTTCTCAAGGGGCAACTATGGATGGGCAATAAATACCGGCCTTGCCAGCGACGCCCACATCCTGAGAATTAATTTTAAAAAAGACTGCATTTATTCTCCATTCCTAAGGGATTTCTCTTGCTCTGTAGTGATTACATAGATTTTACAGCACAGAATCAGGCCATTTGGCCCAACTGGTCTCTGCCGGCATTTATGCTCCACAAAAGCCTCCTCTTTCCCTAATTCATCTCACCCTATCAGGATATCCTCCTATTCCTTTCTCCCTCATGTGTTTATCCATCTTCCCCTTAAAGCCATCTATGCTATTTGCCTCAACTACTCCATGTGTTAGTGAGTTCCACATTCTAACCACTCTCTGAGTAAAGAAGTTTCTCGTGAATTCTTTATTGGATTTATTAGTGACTATCTTATATTTATGGTCCCTAGTTTTGGACTCCCCCACAAGTGGAAACATCTTCTCTACGTCTACCCTATCAAAACCTTTCATAATTTTAAAGACCTCTGTTAGGTCACCCCTCAGCCTTCTCTTTTCTGGAGAAAAGAGCCCCAGCCTGTTCAGCCTTTCCAACTTGATTGTCTGTACAACTTGTCAAAGCACTTCAGAGAGGGCATTAAAAGTCAACAACTTAGTGTGAGACTGGAGTCATGTGCAGGCCAGACCGGGTAGGAGTGGCAGGTTCACTTCCTGCAAAAGAATATCAGTGAACCAGTTGGGTTTTTACGACAATCTGGCAGCTTTCACGCTCATTTTTTTCTTAGACGCCAGTCCAAAAAATGATCAGATTTCATAGAATCGTAGAACGGTTCCAGCACAGAGAGAGGCCATTCGGCCCATCGAGTCCATGCCGGTTCTTTGTAACAACAATCCAGTTAGCCCCATTCCCTTGCTCTTTCCCTGTAGCCTTGCAAGTTTTTTCCCTTCAAGTATTTATCCAATTCCTTTTCGAAAGCCACGATTGAACCTGCCTCCACCACCCCCTCGGGCAGTGCATTCCAGATCATAACCACTCGCTGTGTAAAAAAAGATTTTCCTCATGTCGCCTTTGGTTCTTTTGCCAATCACCTTGAATCTGTGTCCTCTGGTTCTCAACCCTTCTGCCAATAGATTCAAGGTGCTCTAAGTTAGAACAAACCCCAGCTTCTCCAGTCTATCCACATAACTGAAGTCCCTCATCCCTGGAACCATTCTAGTATTTATTGAATTCAATGTCACAACTTGCCTCGACTAGCAACGCATAGATTCTGGGGCTGAAATTGATCTACCCTCGTGGCGCAAAATGGGCTCAGAGCAAATCGCCAGCCTGTATTACACCGAGCTTGGGTTCCTTCTCCAAGTCAATGGAAAAGAAATTCGGGTCCGGTGTAAAATGGGCGGCTGATTCGCTGATTTCATGCTACTGATGTAGGGTAATGTCACCCCCTCCGAGTTCAAATCCCATTACAGCAAATTGTATTAAGAAGGCCCTCCACCAGCACCTTCTCCGCGCAAGCAGGGGTGGGGGGCTGCAAATGTGGCACTGCACCCTGAGCACAAAGCTTCGGTCCATAATCTGGGCGCGGTGCAGTACTGCATTTTTGGGGGTGGTGTCCTCTGATGGGGCTAGGCCATACAGGGGTGACGTCAGGAAGCACTTCTTCACACAAAGGGGAGTGGAAATCTGGAACTCTCTCCCCCCAGAAAGCTGTTGAGGAAGTGGGGGGCAAAATTTGAAAACTGAGATTGATAGATTTCTGTTAGGTGAGGGTATTAAGGGGTACGGAACCAAGGCGGGAAGATGGAGTCAAGGTACAAATCATCTATGATCTAATAGAATGCTGAACAGGCTCGAGGGGCTGAATGACCTACTCCTGTTCCAATGTTTCCTAGGTGTCCATTAGATCAGATGTCAAAGCCAAGACTCCCTCTCTCGTGTTTTGTTAAAGATCCCGTGCCGGTATTCAAAGAAGAACAGGAAGATCTCCTGGGGTCCTGGTCAACATTTCTCCCTCAATCTCTCAACCACTAAAACTGGTCGTTCATCTAACATAAGAAACATAAGAAATAGGAGCAGGAGTAGGCCACACGGCCCCTCAATCCTGTTCCGCCATTCATTAAGATCATGGCTGATCTTCAACCTCAACTCCACTTTCTCGCCTGATCCCCATATACCTTGATTCCCCTAGAGTCCAAAAATCTATCGATCTCAGTCTTGAATATATTCAATGACTCAGCATCCACAGCCCTCTGGGGTAGAGAATTCCAAATAGTCACAACCGTCTGAGTGAAGAAATTCCTCCTCATCTCAGTCCTAAATGCCCGACCCCTTATCTTAAGACTATGTCCCCTAATTCAAGACTCTCCAGCCACGGGAAACATCCTCTCAGCATCTACCTTGTCAAGCCCCCTTAGACTCTTACATGTTTCAATGAGATCGCCTCTCATTCTTTTAAACTCCAGAGAGTATAGGCCCATTCTACTCAACCTCTCCTCATAGGACAACCCTCTCATCCCAGGAATCAATCCAGTGAATCTTTGTTGCACCCCCTCTAAGGCAAGTATATCCTTCCTTAGGTAAGGAGACCAAAACTGTACACAGTACTCCAGGTGTGGTCTCACCAAAGCAAAGCTTCCTTACTCTTGTACCCTATTGCTGTTTATGGGATCTTGCTATGTGCCACCTGATTGCTGCATTTGCCTATGTGACAGTGGTGACTATGGTTCAAAATAATTCGATAGATGTGAAGCTTTTTGAGATGTTTCTGAGATGCGGTGATAGGTGTAAATTCTTTCTTTCTATCTTACATTTTATCCATGTTAAGTTCCTCCTGCCATTTTCTTTCCCTTTAAATTAGTTTGTCAAGAGCCCTTTAAATGCTATCAATGTCCCTGACAGGAATCACATGGCCACACACTGTCATCGGCAAAACTAGTCATGTTACCAGATGTACCTCCCCTACATTGTTAATGCAAAGTGTAAAGATTAGGGGCACCGGAATAGACACCAACAGAGCTCTACTAATCACGAGCATGTGAACAGATCTTTGGCCACTTATCAACACTTGCTTTCCGTTGACAAGCTAATTTTCAATCCAGTTAACTAATAACTCCAGGTGCTTCGATCTATCATAAAGGCTTCAGATGTGGAACGTTGCCATGAGAACGGGGTGTGGGAAGGTGGGCTTTTATGTTGCTGTGTCTCTAGCAGCTACACCTCTGCCAATTGCCCCCACCTGAGGCATTTGTCCTCCACTCAGTGTCTTTCTTCCCCCCCCTGTTGACCCTACTGAAATCAGGCGCTCACTGAGCGGGGAAAGTGTAACTTAAGTAAAACCCTAGCTACAATGATTTGATTCCTCTGTGAGTGTTTGTGTTATAATACATCCAACTATAGCTATTGTCCTGGTTCTAATTGTGAGATGGGGGCTATACCGTTTGCTGCGATACATTAAAGAAATTTAGTACAAACAGAAGTGCAATTCTTTTATATCCTTAGAAAGACTACAGGTCCAGGGAATGTTCTGTTTCCTTGGGCTTATTGGTTCTGTTTGTTTTCACAAACACGGATATTACGACAACAACTTGCATTTACATGGTGCCTTCGTCGTAGTAAAATGTCCCAAGAGGCTTCACAGGAGCGTAGTCAGACCATATTTGACAATGAGCCAAAGAAGGAGATATTAGGACAGGTGACCAAAAGCTTGGGTCATGGAGGTAGATTTTAAGGAGCTAAGACGGGACTAATAATCTAGAGAACATGAGTTCAAATCCCCCACCATGGCAGTTTGAGAGTATGAATTCAGTTTAAAAAAAAAATCTTGGAAATAGAAAGCTGGGACCAGTAAAAGTGACCATGAAGCTGTCGCATTGTCATTAAAAACCCAATGGGCTCACTGGTGTCCTTTAGGGAAGGAAACAGAGTGAGAGAGTTGTATCTGAAATAGGGATACCACTTAAAGGAAATCAAGGTCAACAACTTCTTAAACAATGCCCAGCCTTTGAGTATAAAAGGTTGGGAAATGATTCAGTTAAGGAGGGGAGTTTGAGGAGGAAGGGTCTAAGATAATGTCTGGTTTATGGCTGTAAGTAACAACCCATTGGAGGGAGGGGGTGAATAAACTATGCTGGTTTGGATACCATAGTCCGTGTGCCTAATTGACCACTGGATCCTGGGCCTTCATTGGCTTGTTACAGGAAGGAAACCTGCTGTCCGTACCCGGTCTGGGCCTATATGTGACTCCAGTCCCCATGCCAACCTGGTTGACTCTTAACTGCTCTCTGACAGCAAGTCACTCAGTTGTATCAAACCGTGTTTAAGAAGAAGGAGGCCCACCACCACCTTCACAGGGCAACTAGGTCTGAGTAATAAATGCCAGTGATGCCCACATCCCAAGAATGAATGAAATAAATATTGATAACTGCTACAAAAGTGTATTTTTGTCTCACCTATAGCACGATAGCTATACAAAACTCTGGTTAGACCGCACCTGGAGTACTGTGAGCAGTTCTGGGCATCGCACCTTCAGAAAGACATATTGGCCTTGGAGGGAGTGCAGCGTAGGTTTACTAGAATGATACCCGGACTTCAAGGGTTAAGTTACGAGGAGAGATTACACAAATTGGGGTTGTATTCTCTGGAGTTTCGAAGGTTAAGGGGTGATCTGATCGAAGTTTATAAGATATTAAGGGGAACGGATAGGGTGGATAGAGAGAAACTATTTCCGCTGGTTGGGGATTTTAGGAGTAGGGGGCACAGTCTAAAAATTAGAGCCAGACCTTTCAGGAGCGAGATTAGAAAACATTTCTACACACAAAGGGTGGTAGAAGTTTGGAACTCTCTTCTGCAAACGGCAATTGATACTAGCTCAATTGCTAAATTTAAATCTGAGATAGATAGCTTTTTGGCAACCAAAGGTATTAAGGGATATGGGCCAAAGGCAGGTATATGGAGCTAGATCACAGATCAGCCATGATCTTATCAAATGGCGGAGCAGGCACGAGGGGCTGAATGGCCTACTCCTGTTCCTATGTTCCAATATTCCTACGATTGCCCTTTGGGTGTTGTAGATTGAATCTCTATGATTCTCGACACGCCAAATTCCTGGCCTTGACTCGTCTATTGGGGGAGGGGCCAAGTGGAGGTATGTGCTTCCCCACAGGAAGTGAGGGACTTGCTATGGCACACCTAATATGGCAAACCACAGCTTGATCTGAATTTTTGGTGTAAGCTGTTTCAGGATCTGACCTCATCTGAAAAGTCCCCTCTTACACTGCTAAAGATCTTTCCTTAAAGGCGGCACTGTGTGTGTCACCATGATAACGTGCCTTAGAAGCAAGTCTCTGATAAGAATTTCTAGGAACAGGAAAAGAAAGGCTTGAAAGAAAGAAAGAACTTGCATTTCACGACCTCAGGACATCCCAAAGCGCTTTACAGCAAATTATGTACTTTTTGAAGTGTAGTCACTGTTGTAATGTAGGAAACGAAGCAGCCAATTTGCGCACCACAAGATCCCACAAACAACAATATGAAAAATAACCAGATACACTGTTTTTAGTCACATTGGTTGAGGGATAAATATTGGCCAGGGCAAACTCCCGAGATCTTCTTTGAAATAGTGCTGTGGGATCTTTTACATCCACCCATCTCTTCCAAAGGTCAGCACTGCACTGGGAGTATCGACCCTAAATTTTTGTGCTCAAGTGAGATGTGAACCCATGGCCTTTACCGGCTTAGAGGCAAGCGTGCGACCCACTGAGTCACGGCTGATGATAGTAATTTCTTTCTTCCTCATCTCCTTGAGAAGTGTCCTGTTTTAGTCAGCAATCTATTCTTTCTGCTTACTTCCTTTTGCTTTGATTCAGGTTTTTCTTTCCCACAGGAATTTGGAAGCGATCCAACTACAGAATCCGATAAGGCAGCTCCTAGGAGTCGAAGTGGCACTTAGAGAAAGGAATATGAACACAAAGGATCGAGTACTCCCATAGTGCGAGTTTGAGGCTGTAGGGCAATAACCTTCACTTGAAAGTGAGCAGGTTAAAATTTCATCTGCTGTGTATTTCTTTCTATGTTAGAAGTACAAAAAAAGTAGGATTCTGTTTTAATAACTTATTATGCAACATATCCCATTGCAGGGACAGTTAGATTTCCGATATCCCTCAAATTCGTATCTCTCTATATAAAAAAAAATCTTGCAAATAGAATCATAGAATCACACAGTACAGAAGGAGGCCATTCGGCCCATCGTGCCTGTGCCGGCTCTTTGAAAGAGCTATCCCATTAGTCCTACTCCCCTGCTCTTTCCCCATAGTCCTGCAAATTTTTCCTTTACAAGTATTTATTCCATTCCCTTTGAAAGTTATTATTGACTCTGCTTCTCCCACCCTTTCAGGCAGTGTGTTGCAGACCTTAACAACTCACTACGTTTATATAAAAAAAATCCCCTCATCTGCCCTCTTGATCTTTTGCCAATTATTTTAAATCTGTGTCCTCTGATTACCGACCCTCCTGCCAATGGACAAGTTGGCATTTAGTACATGCTTTTCCTCTCACACTTCAGACACCCATTCTTGTCTATATGCAAATTTTGCATCTGATTGGGTCAAATTTGAACAGTGCGAGGCAACGTACCAATCAAGCATGGGAAAAGCAGGCAGATAAACTCCCAAAGATAAACCACTACGAAAACCACCAATCCAGAACGAACAGTCAGGAAAACAGAGAACCAATGAAAACACAGAAAAATATTTTTGAGAACCTTTTCATTCGCCATTTTTGTTTCTCCTATGATTCTAAGTTGCGCTGACTCATGTAAGTCTTCAATTAACTCAGATACACATTGAAATGAAAAGTATCAGCAATACTTAGTGAATATTAAGCACAAAAAAAGCTAATGGAAGCCTGACTGGAAAAAAAAACATTCATTAGGACAGTTACGCTGACGTACTGATCCTTATTGAAGAAAAGAATCTTTGTCATTGGAAACAGTTAGGAGTTGGCTAAGTTCTAGTCACCAGATCGATTGAAGAAAACTGATGTTCCCCTGGTTATTGAAAGCCATCAATGATCCTTCTTTGTGGAAAGATACACAATGCAATCGATCACTGAAGCAATCAACTCAAAGAAAACTTTTTCCTTGTAAATTTTGTGCTCAACAAGAGATGAGGGAATGGAGCACTTTCCATTTCAGGGAGCCAGGGAAATTATTTCCTCTCTGTAGTGAAATTGTTCTTGTTACTTGACTTAATGATATGATTACACATAGGACACAAAAAGGAACCTCCCTGTCTCAAACATCAGTGTCAAACACTCCCAGGGCAGGTACAGCACGGGTTAGATACAGAGTAAAGCTCCCTCTACACTGTCCCGTCAAACACTCCCAGGGCAGGTACAGGGTTAGATACAGAGTAAAGCTCCCTCTACACTGTCCCAGCAAACACTCCCAGGGCAGGTACAGGACGGGTTAGATACAGAGTAAAGCTCCCTCTACACTGTCCCATCAAACACTCCCAGGGCAGGTACAGCACGGGTTAGATACAGAGTAAAGCTCCCTCTACACTGTCCCATCAAACACTCCCAGGGCAGGTACAGCACGGGTTAGATACAGAGTAAAGCTCCCTCTACACTGTCCCATCAAACACTCCCAGGGCAGGTACAGCACGGGTTAGATACAGAGTAAAGCTCCCTCTACACTGTCCCATCAAACACTCCCAGGGCAGGTACAGCACGGGTTAGATACAGAGTAAAGCTCCCTCTACACTGTCCCATCAAACACTCCCAAGGCAGGTACAGCACGGGTTAGATACAGAGTAAAGCTCCCTCTACACTGTCCCATCAAACACTCCCAGGGCAGGTACAGCACGGGTTAGATACAGAGTAAAGCTCCCTCTACACTGTCCCATCAAACACTCCCAGGGCAGGTACAGCACGGGTTAGATACAGAGTAAAGCTCCCTCTACACTGTCCCATCAAACACTCCCAGGGCAGGTACAGCACGGGTTAGATACAGAGTAAAGCTCCCTCTACACTGTCCCAGCAAACACTCCCAGGGCAGGTACAGGACGGGTTAGATACAGAGTAAAGCTCCCTCTACACTGTCCCGTCAAACACTCCCAGGGCAGGTACAGCACGGGTTAGATACAGAGTAAAGCTCCCTCTACACTGTCCCGTCAAACACTCCCAGGGCAGGTACAGCACGGGTTAGATACAGAGTAAAGCTCCCTCTGCACTGTCCCGTCAAACACTCCCAGGGCAGGTACAGCACGGGTTAGATACAGAGTAAAGCTCCCTCTACACTGTCCCATCAAACACTCCCAGGGCAGGTACAGCACGGGTTAGATACAGAGTAAAGCTCCCTCTACACTGTCCCATCAAACACTCCCAGGGCAGGTACAGCACGGGTTAGATACAGAGTAAAGCTCCCTCTACACTGTCCCATCAAACACTCCCAGGGCAGGTACATCACGGGTTAGATACAGAGTAAAGCTCCCTCTACACTGTCCCATCAAACACTCCCAGGGCAGGTACAGCACGGGTTAGATACAGAGTAAAGCTCCCTCTACACTGTCCCATCAAACACTCCCAGGGCAGGTACAGCACGGGTTAGATACAGAGTAAAGCTCCCTCTACACTGTCCCATCAAACACTCCCAGGGCAGGTACAGCACGGGTTAGATACAGAGTAAAGCTCCCTCTACACTGTCCCATCAAACACTCCCAGGGCAGGTACAGCACGGGTTAGATACAGAGTAAAGCTCCCTCTACACTGTCCCATCAAACACTCCCAGGACAGGTACAGCACGGGTTAGATACAGAGTAAAGCTCCCTCTACACTGTCCCAGCAAACACTCCCAGGGCAGGTACAGCACGGGGTTAGATACAGAGTAAAGCTCCCTCTACACTGTCCCATCAAACACTCCCAGGGCAGGTACCACGTTCGTTAAAAGTAGGATAGAGTTCTTTCTCTGCCCAAACAGGATGCCACAACTCCAGTCTCAGAGAGTTCCCCCTGATTTTTCTATTACAAAATAACCAAGTTGTCCCAACCGAAATATTCACTCACCTCTTTTTAAATCACTTCGTAGCAATCTGGTCCAGTCCTCAGCAGTCCAGTTAACGTCCAAAAATAAGCAATATTCAGAGGCAAAAATATCTCACGGTGGGCACAGCAATTTTTTTTTTGAGTTGACTTGTGTGGTCGCAATGTTCAGTGTGACTTCCCTCCCGGCTTTCCAGAGCTGTTTGTTCCTTTACTCGTGCTTTAGGGACCCAGCCTGTTTGCCATTCACTCATTTCCTGTCATTGTCTAACACGTTTGTGATATCAGAGCTGAGGGCTGAGAGTGTCGGAAACCAGATAAATGGAGCACAATTATCCCAAAGCAGCCTCTTGACTTCCAGAGAATTAAATGTGCCATTTAAATAATTGTATTGCCTGTCACATAATGGGTTGAGGGAGCTGGCTGTAACAGGAACTAATGGTAATGGAGGGAGTACCAAATTCAGTTCAAATAAATGATCAGCTGTGGCCATTTTGCCTATTTCTGTGTTTTCAATTCCTATTTAAAACCTCTTTAAGGGAATTGGAAAAAGGGGTCACTGAGGTGGACAATGTGGAAGCTGAGTTAACGTCAAATGGGGCACAGCCCTTAACCCTAGGCGTTTGTCACCTTGATCTGCGGGTATGTCCCTCATGTCTGCCAGGCCAATAATTCTCCCCCTGATATCATCAGCGTTCCCCGTTCAAACGGAATGATTGGAAATGTAAACAGAGACAGGAATAATTGCTTTGTACGTTTTAAAAAAAAGTTGTTGATGAGGTCCTTTGGTGAAAAGAACAGACGAATAATATTGACATAAGAGTGAGAGAAAGAGGAGGCCGGAAAAGGAGGCTAGGCCCCAACAAGCCTGGGCCTTTTTGATAAATCAACCCCACCTACCCACCTTCTCACCACAGCCCTCAATCCTAGCTCTCTCCACAAACACACGTAATTGTCCCTTGAACCCATTTGGCCATCTAGCATCAAAGACCTTCCCTGATAACTTCGCCCACAACATGGTCACGCTTTGACCTTCCCCTGAGTTTCCTTCTAACTTCTAACTTCCTCGTTTTATTAACGTGTCCCCTGACAGCTCAGTCCTTCACCAGAGTCAGCAATTTGTCCCTATCAAACTTTTTGTAAATGTTTTTTTTTAATTCATTCTCGGGATGTGGGCGTTGCTGGCAAGATCAGCATTTATTGCCCATCCCTAGTTGCCCCTTGAGAAGGTGGTGATGAGCCACCTTCTTGACCCATTGTAGTTCGTGTGGTGAAGGTTCTCCCACAGTGCTGTTAGGAAGGGAGTTCCAGGATTTTGACCCAGCGACGATGAAGGGACGGCCGATATATTTCCAAGTCGGGATGGTGTGTGACTTGGAGGGGAACTTGGAGGTGGTGATGTTCCCATGCACCTGCTGCCCTTGTCCTTCTAGGTGATGGAGATCGTGGGTTTGGGAGGTGCTGTCGAAGAAGCCTTGGCGAGTTGCTGCAGTGCATCCTGTGGATGGTACACACTGCAGACACTGTGCGCCGGTGGTGGAGGGAGTGGGTGTTTAAGGATGGGCTGAAACAACTTAGCTCAATCCTTTTTGAAATTGCAGAGTGGACAATAAAAGGCAGTGAGCTTCAAGCGTGGGTTGGTATCAGTTAGAACCTGCGTTGTATTTTCAAAGCAATGCTGCACTCACAATGGCTCAGTTGAAGGAGTTTGAGGCACTGAACGCAAGAGATTTCGAAAACAGCAGGCCGAAACACATTGCAGAGCAATTAAAGTCCGTGTCCCCTGGGATGACCTGCACAATCAAGAGCTCACGTCTGCTCAGGTCGCCATCAGTTCCTGTAACTGACAGCTGAAGGGGAAGGACGTTGTCGTGAGCTGCCAGTTCGAAAAATGCACAGAAATCACTTAACTCAACTCAAACAAGAACAGCAGAGGAAAGGGGAACTTTGCTGAATCCCCCGCTGTCTCGTTGCAAAGGTTCACACCCTGCGATTTGCTGACCCAGATGGGATTACAAGGTCCCAGCTTCGACCTCGCAGTTTACGTTGAGTCAATTGAGGTGACAGCTGGGCTTGCTTCACCCGTCCCCAAGTGTCCCTGGGCTGGAGAGGGGAAAGTCAGCCAGGGTTCCCACTCCTCTGAGACAGAAAGTACAAGCCCCATTCCAGGGACTTGAGCACATTTTCCAGGCTGACGCTCCCAGTGCCAGTACTGAGGGAGTGCTGCACTGTCGGAGGTGCCGCCTTTCAGGTGAGACGTTAAAACGAGGCCCCGTCTGCCCCTCTCAGGGGGACACAAAAGATCCCACGGCCATTATTTCGAAGAAGAGCAGAGGAGTTCTGGCCAATATTTATTGCTCAACCTACATCGCTAAAACAGATTATCTGGTCATTGTCACATTGCTGATTGTAGGACCTTGCTCTGTGCAAATTTAACACTGAGCCATATAAGGAGATATTAGGACAGGTGACCAAAAGGTTGGTCAAAGAGGAAGGTTTTAAGGAGCGTCTTAAAGGAGGAGAGAGAGGTGGCGAGGCGGAGAGGTTTATGGGAGGAATTCCAGAGCTTAGAGCCCAGGCAGCTGAAGGCACGGCCACCAATGGTGGAGCGAAGGAAATTGGGGATGTACAAGAGGCCAGAATTGGAGGAACCCAGAGATCTCGGAGGGTTGTAGGGCTGGAGGAGGTTACAGAGATAGGGAGGGGTGAGGCCATGGAGGGATTTGAAAACAAGGATGAGAATTTTAAATTCGAGGTATTGCTGGACCGGGAGCCAATGTAGGTCAGCGAGCACAGGGCTACTTAAAAGGGTGCCTGTGGAGAAGGGTCCATTCTTAAAATGTCCCCATGTGGCACATTCCCAATATTGCTCGTGGAGTCTAGTAGGTTTCCAAGTTGGACACTTGACTGTTGGCCATTGCGTACGAAGGAGGGACGAGTGGACATCTTACTTCTGTTCCTCCCACCAGGCTGGTCATGTTTAGTTTTAACATGGATATTGGGGCCAGGTTGGGAGCAAGGCATCAAGTTGCCCGCATAATTAGAAATCACGCATAACTTGGTCACCACAGGAAGAGGTCAGCAGCTTTCTAACTATTGCATTGGACCACTTAAAGGACCTCCGTGGCCTCACCCCTCCCTATCTCTGTAACCTCCTCCAACCCTACAAACCTCCGAGATGTCTGCGCTCCTCCAATTCTGGGTGCTTGCGCATCCCCGATTTTCATCGGTCCACCATTGGCGGCCGTGCCTTCAGCTGCCTCGGCTCCAAGCTTCGGAATTCCCTCCCTAAACCTCTCCGCCTCTCCACCTCTTTCTCCTCCTTTAAAACGCTCCTTAAAACCTACCTCTTTGACCAAGCTTTTGGTCACCTGTCCTAATATCTCCTTAAATGGCTCGGTGTCAAATTTTGTTTGATAATCACTCCTATTAAGCCCCTTGGGACGTTTTACTACGTTAAAGGCCCTATATAAATGAATGTTGTAAAAGGTCCCCAACGCTCCCCCCGAGCGCCCCCACCCCCCCGCCAGATTGTACATTTCACGTTTACCGTCTAAAGTACGCGCAACCATACTGGGTCATGGCCTTCTAAGGAGAACGCTCATCAGTCATCTCTCCTGGTTAAAATTAACTCAACCAATTATGCCATTAAGGATGTAGGACCAGAAGTGGCCAAAAAGTTGAGGAGAGAAACCAAGCTCAGATTGAGTTTACATTGTTGGAAGATGCCAGGTAGGGTGGCCAGCTCTGGTTCGACATAATCCAGGAGGTTTCATCACATGACCACGCGTCTCCAATTGACCCGCCATTGGTCGCCCAACATGTCCATCCTCAGGGCGCACCGCCTTCCCACAGCCAATTGGAGAGTAAACAGTCTCTTTGTCATTCGATTGGACAATCCTTGACTGTCAGTCAAACGGACTTTTTTCCCGTTTTCTAATATTTTTATAATTAGTAAACAAAAGTGTTGAAAGAAAATGACAAAAACTAAAAATGTTACTCCGTGGGTTGCTCACAGCAGTGTCCAGGAGATTCATCTTTAATTCCTGGAGACTCCAGGATAATCCGATAGAGTAGGTAACCCCTAATGCCAGGCCATGATTGGGAAAAGACCCCAAAAGATCCAAGGATTGGCAGGGAGTTTCAATCACTGAGGTAAGGTGAGCGGCATTTGGCCTCTTGCGCATTCCCGATTTTCATGGTCCCACCATTGGCGGCCGTGCCTTCAGCTGTCTAGATCCTAAGCTCTGGAATTCCCTCCCTAAACCTCTCCGCCTCTCCACCTCTCTCTCCTCCTTTAAGACACTCCTTAAAACCTTCCTCTTTGACCAAGCTTTTGGTCACCTGTCCTAATATCTCCTTATGTGGCCCGGTGTCAAATTTTTGTCCGGTAACGGTCCCGTGAAGCGCCTTGGGACGTTTTACTACGTTAAGGGCGCTATATAAATGCAAGTTGTTGTTGTTGGATCGGCAATCAGAGGAAGCAGCTGTGGAAAGCTGTTACCGTCGGCAACCTCCAACAGGAAGCCATTGATAAAGAACTATGAGTAGAGAGAACAAAGAGACTGGGCACAAACACACATGACCTCCTGTGCTGGGGGTGGGTCAATGTTCAGAGGACATTGTTAGGAGTTTGCAGCCTCTGAACCAGCCTCATCATTTTCTGTCCAGTGCACCGATGTTCTTTCGAAGTTTCAAAGCCCAAAGCTTCACATAATAGGCTTGGCAATGAGCTATAGAGGATTAAAGTAACCTGCATCAATTGGGATCAAATCCCCTTGAGAACTGCCTTGTTAACAAGAGCTTCACGTTGACTGAACGCTGAGAGCGATCGTTTGATCATCACACCTTAATATCTGTCCTTGATCTTCAAACACGCATTTGTTATATATAAAGAGCTTTTGTCTTTTCCAATTCCAGTATGTTGCCGTGTATTTGAGTTCTTTGAGGTCATGTGATGAAACCTCCTGGATTATGTCGAACCAGAGCTGGCCACCCTACCTGGCATCTTCCAACAATGTAAACTCAATCTGAGCTTGGTTTCTCTCCTCAACTTTTTGGCCACTTCTGGTCCTACATCCTTAATGGCATAATTGGTTGAGTTAATTTTAACCAGGAGAGATGACTGATGAGCGTTCTCCTTAGAAGGCCATGACCCAGTATGTGCTGTGTGTACTTTAGACGGTAAAGTTCTTTGAGGATATAACGTACAGGGTGGATAAAGGGGAACCAGTGGACGTAGTGTATTTAGACTTCCAGAAGGCATTCGACAAGGTGCCACATAAAAGATTATTGCTCAAGATAAAGAATCACTGGATTGGGGGTAATATTCTGGCACAGGTGGAGGATTGGTTATCTAACAGGAAGCAGAGAGTTGGGATAAATGGTTCATTCTCGTGGTGTTCCACAGGGGTCGGTGCTGGGTCCCCAACTCTTTACAATCTATATTAACGATTTGGAGGTGGGGACCGAGTGTAACATATCAAAGTTTGCAGATGATACAAAGATGGGAGGGAAAGTAGAGAGTGAGGAGGACATAAAAAACCTACAAGGGGATATAGACAGGCTGGGTGGGCGGAGATTTGGCAGATGCAATACAATATTGGAAAATGTGAGGTCATGCACTTTGGCAGGAAAAATCAGAGAGCAAGGTATTATCTTAATGGCAAGAAACTGGAAAGTACTGCAGTACAAAGGGATCTGGGGGTCCTAGTGCAAGAAAATCAAAAAGTTAGTATGTAGGTGCAGCAGGTGATCAAGAAGGCCAACGGAATGTTGGCTTTTATTGCTAGGGGGATAGAATATAAAAACAGGGAGGTATTGCTGCAGTTATATAAGGTATTGGTGAGACCGCACCTGGAATACTGCATACAGTTTTGGTCTCCATACTTAAGAAAAGACATAGAATCATAGAATCATAGAAGTTACAACATGGAAACAGGCCCTTCGGCCCAACATGTCCACGTCGCCCAGTTTATACCACTAAGCTAGTCCCAATTGCCTGCACTTGGCCCATATTGCTCTCGAGGCAGTACAAAGAAGGTTCACTCAGTTAATCCCGGGGATGAGGGGGCGGACATATGAGGAGAGGTTGAGTAGATTGGGACTCTACTCATTGGAGTTCAGAAGAATGAGAGGCGATCTTATTGAAACATATAAGATTGTGAAGGGGCTTGATCGGGTGGATGCAGTAAGGATGTTCCCAAGGATGGGTGAAACTAGAACTCGGGGGCATAATCTTAGAATAAGGGGCTGCTCTTTCAAAACTGAGATGAGGAGAAACTTCTTCACTCAGAGGGTAGTAGGTCTGTGGAATTTGCTGCCCCAGGAAGCTGTGGAAGCGACATCATTGGATAAATTTAAAACAGAAATAGACAGTTTCCTAGAAGTAAAGGGAATTAGGGGTTACGGGGAGCGGGCAGGAAATTGGACATGAATTTAGATTTGAGGTTAGGATCAGATCAGCCATGATCTTATTGAATGGCGGAGCAGGCTCGAGGGGCCGATTGGCCTACTCCTGCTCCTATTTCTTATGTTCTTATGTTCTTATATATGTTAAATTTCATCTGCTGTCTCGATGGAGTTTGCCTGGACTAATTTATAGATACTATGGCAACCATTGCTTGCCTTTTGGGACAAGGTCACCCCGTTATAGGAAGAATTTAAAAGCAGCGGGAAAAGGTGCAGTGTAGATTCACCAGAATGTTACCAAAAATGAAGAGCTTGAGTTATGAAGTCACGACTGGTACTGAGATGATTTAAAGGTGACCTGATAGAAGCCTTCAAGACAGTAATGTGAGGGCACAAATTTAAGATAAGTACAGAGAGAAATGATGGGAAAGTTAAGAAAAAATGGAGAGACTAGAGAAGATGGGATTGTTCTCCTTAGAGCAGAGAAGGTTAAGGAGAGATTTAATAGAGGTGTTCAAAATTATGAGGGGTTTTGATAGAGTTGATGGGGAGAAACTGTTTCCACTGGCAGGAGGGTCGGTAGCCAGAGGACACAGATTTAAGATAATTAGCAAAAGCTCCAGAGGGGGGAGATGAGAATTTTTTTTACGCAGCGAGTTGTTATGATCTGGAATGCGCTGCCTGAAAGGGCGGTGGAAGCAGATTCAATAATAACTTTCAAAAGGGAATTGGGTAAATACTGGGCGAAATGGAAAAATTTGCAGGGCTATGGGGAAAGAGCAGGGGGAGTGGGACTAATTGGATAGCTCTTTCAAAGAGCCGGCGCAGACACGATGGACCGAATGGCCTCGTTCTGTGCTGTAAGATTCTGTGATAATGTATGGAGAGGGTGGAATTATCTGCCAGAAGCCATTGTTGAGGTAGAGTTCGTGGGGTAGATTTTCGTCTGCGTTGCCAAGGTGCAAAGTAATGCCCAGACAGAGCATAGAGTGTGATAAAAAGGGATGCGGAGGAGTGCACGGCCATGTGAAACCCGCCTGATTTTCTTTCTATCACCAGCATCTTAGACATTTTTTTTTATTATTCATTCACGGGATGTGGGCGACATTGGAAAGGTCAGCATTTATTGCCCATCCCTAATTGCCCTTGAGAAGGTGGTGGTGAGCCGCCTTCTTGAACCGCTGCAGTCCGTGTGGTGAAGGTTCTCCCACAGTGCTGTTAGGAAGAGAGTTCCAGGATTTTGACCCAGCGACGATGAAGGAACGGCGATATATTTCCAAGTCGGGATGGTGTGTGACTTGGAGGGGAACGTGCAGGTGGTGTTGTTCCCATGTGCCTGCTGCTCTTGTCCTTCTAGGTGGTAGAGGTCGCGGGTTTGGGAGGTGCTGTCGAAGAAGCCTTGGTGAGTTGCTGCATTGCATCTTGTGGATGGTACACACTGCAGCCACAGTGTGCCAGTGGTGAAGGGAGTGAATGTTTAGGGTGGTGGATGGGTGCCAATCAAGCGGGCTGCTTTGTTCTGGATTGTGGCGAGCTGCTCGAGTGTTGTTGGAGCTGCACTCATCCAGGCAAGTGGAGAGTATTCCATCACACTCCTGACTTGTGCCTTGTAGATCGTGGAAAGGCTTTGGGGAGTCAGGAGGTGAGTCACTTGCCACAGAATACCCAGCCTCTGACCTGCTTTTGTAGCCACGGTATTTATGTGGCTGGTCCAGTTAAGTTTCTGGTCAATGGTGACCCCCAGGATGTTGATGGTGGGGGATTTGGCGATGGTAATGCCTTTGAATGTCAAGGGGAGGTGGTTAGACTCTCTCTTGTTGAAGATGGTCATTGCCTGGCACTTGTGTGGTATGAATGTCACTTGCCACTTATCAGCCCAAGCCTGGATGTTGTCCAGGTCTTGCTGCATGCGGGCTCGGACTGCTTCATTATCTGAGGGGTTGCGAATGAAACTGAACACTGTACAATCATCAGCGAACATCCCCACTTCTGACCTTATGATGGAGGGAAGGTCATTGATGAAGCAGCTGAAGACGGTTGGGCCTAGGACACTGCCCTGAGGAACTCCTGCAGCAATGCCCTGGGGCTGAGGTGATTGGCCTCCAACAACCACTACCATCTTCCTTTGTGCCAGGTATGACTCCAGCCACTGGAGAGTTTTCCCCCTGATTCCCCGACTGAAAGGAGAATAATGGTCAGAATTCCATGATCAGCCCAGATTTGAATATAAGGGCTACTTCTGCAATCCAGAACTCCCAATGGGAAGCTGGAGGCACGAAGAGCGGGAGTTGGAGTATCGGAGCTACTCCTCCGTTCCAACGAGGTCTTCCCGTCAGGAGCTCGAGAGCGCCGAATTAACCAATCCCTCAGATATCTATTAAGGTATAGTTTGGACGTTTAGAAGGACATAAATAACAGACAATAAAAGTATTTTTTAATACCCCTTAATTTATTGTGCCACATTTCTGTTTGAAATATTCCAGCTCCACCTGTGTGTTTTTAAACCTCTTTGAACCTACTGTTTAAATAAAGAATGTGCTGCTCCTTGTTTTGCACTGGGCTCTGTCTCTCTCTCTCTCTCTGTTGTCAGTTTTACCCCGTAACTCGGGGTCAGGCAGCAACTCACACTGCAGGCTTCTTCCTGTCAAAACAAAGCCTGGCAAAATCTCCCCTCACTTTAATTGCTCTTCCATGTGTGGAGTTCACTGTGATCAAGCACATCGCAATGATAAAGAAAGAAAGAACTTGCATTTATATCGCGCCTTTCACGACCTCAGGATGTCCCAAAACGCTTTACAGCCGATTAAGCACTTTTGAAGTGTAGTCACTGTTGTAATGCAGGGAAACAATGTAGCAAATTTGCGCACAGCAAGATCCCACAAACAGCAATGAGATAAATGACCAGGTAATCTGTTTTAATGATGTTGGTCAGGACACCGGGGAGAACTCCCCTGCTCTTCTTCAAATAGTGCCATGGGATCTTTTACGTCCACCTGAGAGGGCAGACTTAACGTCTCATATCACACAATAGAGAATTCCAAAACTCTGTCACCTTGGCTCAGTTGGGCTTTGCTTTAACATTTCATTTGAACAATGGCCCCGCTGAGAGTCAACAAGATAGTGTGGGACTAGAATCACATGTGGAGCAGAGCAGGTTTTTACAAGAAAACAGTGGCTTTATGGGGTCTTTATATTTTTTTTCATTCTGGGGATGTGGGTATTGCTGGAAAGGCCGACATTTAATGCCCATCCCTAGTTGCCCATGAATTTGAGATAGTTGAGTGGCTTGCTTCAGAGGGCAGAGTCAACTATGCTGGTGTGGGGACTGGAGTCACGTATAGGCCCAGACCGGGTAAGGACGGCGGGTTTCCTTCCCTAAACAGCATTAGTGACTCAGTTGGGTTTTTATGACAATCCGACAGCTTCATGGTCACTTTTACTGACACCCAGTTTTTTATTGGCAGATTTTTTTTTTAGACTGAATTCAAATTCTCAAACTGCCATGGTGGGATTTCTCTGGATTATTAGTCCAATAACATAACCACTACACCACCCGTACTCGTATTTCTGGTGCCACCTCACAAATCACCAGATTTATTGCCATGTTGGGATTTAAACACAACCTCCGCATTACTAGTCAAGTGTCATAAGCCGCCACCAGGAGACAATTCAGCTTAATATACTCACTCCACAAAACCATTCTCTCTACAACCCAACAAAGATCTAGAAAATCCGCAGGCAGATTCCTATACCACGGGTTCCAAAAATAACTCAATCCGTGTACAATTCAATAAGAAAACCTGGTCCTTTCATGTTTGTTTTCAAATCCCTTCATGGCCTAAAACCCGACAACCCTCTGATAAATCTGCATCCTTCCAGCTCTGGCCTCTTGTACATGCCCCACCTCCTTCGCTCCACCATTGGCGGCCGTGTCTTCAGCTGCCTCGGCCCTAAGCTCTGGAATTCTCTCCCTAAACCTCTCCATCTCTCCGCCTCTCTCTCCTCATTTAAGACGCTCCTTAAAACCTACCTCTTGGACCAGGCTTTTGGTCACCTGTCCTAATATCTCCTTATGTGGCTCGGTGTCAAATTTTGTTTGATAATCGCTCCTGTGAAGCGCCTTGGGACGTTTTACTACGTTAAAGGCGCTATATAAATGCAAGTTGTTGTTGTTGGAAGTGATGTCAGTGAAACAAATTGCCACAAAGCATCATTTCTCTCCCAACAGGTGTAGCCTGATGGTGATGGGCACTTCTGAAGGAAGATGTTAGTGGGAGAGAGACAGAGGTGAACTGCTCATAAGCTGGAAGCTCCTTTAAAGGAAGATGCTTGATTTCTAGAGGCAAACACGGCTTCTGTTGCACAGCAGTTCCACAGGCCGAAGAAGCTGCATTCCATTGATCAGACCAGCTAACGACACACATTTCCGATCTGCTCCCTTCCTTCCTCTCATGCACTGGGGGTAGGGGAGGGGGGTGGGGGGGATTTCAAGTCGTATTAACAATGCGCATTTGACTCACTTCCTTCATTTTTGTCTTTAACCTGCCAAAACAAGGCGGCATATTAGTGCCGACTGCACTGTTTTGTCCAATTCAATTCTTGTTGTTTTATGTATCCAAATTGGCTTGTTGAAGATTGAACCTGTAATTAATTTTAGGACAGAACTATAGCGATAATACAGAACTACTTGCATATAGCGATACTACAACATTACCCTATATAGAGCAATACTACAACATTACTCTGTATACAGCGATACTACGACATTACCCTATATACAGCGATACTACAACATTACTCTGTATACAGCGATACTACATTACACTATATACAGCGATACTACGACATTACTGTATATACAGCGATACTACATTACTCTATATACAGCGATACTACAATATTACCCTATATACAGTGATACTACAACATTACTCCATATACAGCGATACTACATTACTCTATATACAGCGATACTACAATATTACCCTATATACAGCGATACTACAACATTACTGTATATACAGCGATACTACATTACTCTATATACAGCGATACTACAATATTAGCCTATATACAGCGATACTACAACATTACCCTATATCCAGTGATACTACAACATTACTCTATATACAGCGATACTACAACATTACCCTATATACAGTGATACTACAACATTACTCTATACACAGCGATACTACATTACTCTATATACAGCGATACTACAACATTACCCTATATACAGTGATTCTACAACATTACTCTGTATACAGCGATACTACATTACTCTATATACAGCGATACTACAATATTACCCTATATACAGTGATACTACAACATTACTCTATATACAGCGATACTACATTACTCTATATACAGCAATACTACATTTCACTATATACAGCGATACTACAACATTACTCTATATACAGCGATACTACAATATTACCCTATATACAGCGATACTACAACATTACCCTATATACAGTGATACTACAACATTACTCTATATACAGCGATACTACATTACTCTATATACAGCGATACTACAATATTACCCTATATACAGCGATACTACAACATTACTCTGTATACAGCGATACTATAATATTACCCTACATACAGCGATACTGCATTACTCTATATACAGCCATACTACAACATTACCCTATATACAGCGATACTACAATATTACCCTATAAACAGCGATACTACAACATTACCCTATATACAGTGATACTACAACATTACTCTGTATACAGCGATACTACAACATTACTCTATATACAGTGATACTACAACATTACCCTATATACAGTGATACTACAACATTACCCTGTATACAGCGATACTACAACATTACCCGATATAGAGCGATATACAACATTACCCTATATACAGTGATACTGCAACATTACCCTATATACAGCGATGCTACTTTACTCTATATACAGCGATACTACAACATTACCCGATATACAGTGATACTACAACATTACTCTATATACAGCGATACTACAATATTACCCTATATAGAGCAATACGACAACATTACTCTATATACAGTAATACTACATTACACTATATACAGCGATACTACAACATTACTGTATATACAGCGATACTACATTACTCTATATACAGCGATACTACAATATTACTCTATATACAGCGATACTACATTACTCTGTATACAGCGATACTACGACATTACTCTATATACAGTGATACTACAACATTACCCTATATACAGTGATACTACAACATTACCCTGTATACAGCGATACTACGTTACTCTATATACAGCGATACTACAATATTACTCTATATACAGCGATACTACATTACTCTGTATACAGCGATACTACAACATTACTCTATATACAGAGATACTACAACATTACTCTATATACAGCGATACTACATTACTCTGTATACAGCGATACTACAACATTACTGTATATACAGCGATACTACATTACTCTATATACAGCGATACTACAATATTACCCTATATACAGTGATACTACAACATTACTCTATATACAGCGATACTACATTACTCTATATACAGCGATACTACAACATTACTGTATATACAGCGATACTACATTACTCTATATACAGCGATACTACAACATTACTGTATATACAGCGATACGACATTACACTATATACAGCGATACTATAACATTACTGTATATACAGCGATACTACATTACTCTATATACAGCGATACTACAATATTACCCTATATACAGTGATACTACAACATTACTGTATATACAGCGATACTACATTACTCTGTATACAGCGATACTACAACATTACTCTATATACAGCGATACTACATTACTCTGTATACAGCGATACTACGACATTACCCTATATACAGTGATACTACAACATTACCCTATATACAGCGATACTACAATATTACCCTATATACAGTGATACTACAACATTACTGTATATACAGCGATACTACATTACTCTATATACAGCGATACTACAATATTACCCTATATACAGTGATACTACAACATTACTCTGTATACAGCAATACGACATTACACTATATACAGCGATACTACAACATTACTGTATATACAGCGATACTACATTACTCTATATACAGCGATACTACAATATTACCCTATATACAGTGATACTACAACATTACTCTATATACAGCGATACTACATTACTCTATATACAGCGATACTACAATATTAGCCTATATACAGCGATACTACAACATTACCCGATATACAGTGATACTACAACATTACTCTATATACAGCGATACTACAACATTATCCTATATACAGTGATACTACAACATTACTCTACATACAGCGATACTACATTACTCTATATACAGCGATACTACAACATTACCCTATATACAGTGATACTACAACATTACTCTATATACAGCGATACTACATTACTCTATATACAGCGATACTACAACATTACCCTATATACAGTGATACTACAACATTACTCTATATACAGCGATACTACATTACTCTATATACAGCGATACTACAATATTACCCTATATACAGTGATACTACAACATTACCCTATATACAGTGATACTACAACATTACTCTATATACAGCGATACTACATTACTCTATATACAGCGATACTACAATATTACCCTATATACAGCGATACTACAACATTACTCTGTATACAGCCATACTATAATATTACCCTACATACAGCGATACTGCATTACTCTATATACAGCCATACTACAACATTACCCTATATACAGTGATACTACAAAATTACTCTATATACAGCGATGCTACTTTACTCTATATACAGCGATACTACAACATTACCCGATATACAGCGATACTACAAAATTACCCTATATACAGTGATACTACAACATTACCCTATATACAGTGATACTACAACATTATTCTGTATACAGCGATACTACAACATTACTCTATATACAGTGATACTACAACATTACCCTATATACAGTGATACTACAACATTACTCTGTATACAGCGATACTACAACATTACCCGATATAGAGCGATATACAACATTACCCTATATACAGTGATACTGCAACATTACCCTATATACAGCGATGCTACTTTACTCTATATACAGCGATACTACAACATTACCCTATAAACAGCGATACTACAACATTACCCTATATACAGTGATACTACAACATTACTCTGTATACAGCGATACTACAACATTACACTATATACAGTGATACTGCATCATTACCCTATATACAGCGATGCTACTTTACTCTATATACAGCGATACTACAACATTACACTATATACAGTGATACTGCATCATTACCCTATATACAGCGATGCTACTTTACTCTATATACAGCGATACTACAACATTACACTATATACAGTGATACTACAACATTACCCGATAAACAGCGATACTACGACATTACTCTATATGCAGCGATACTACAACATTAATCTATATACAGCGATATTACTACATTACTCTATATACAGTGATACTACAACATTACCCTATATACAGTGATACTACAACATTACCCTGTATACAGCGATACTACAACATTACCCTATATACAGTGATACTACAACATTACCCTATATACAGTGATACTACAACATTACCCTATATACAGTGATACTACAACATTACCCTGTATACAGCGATACTACAACTTTACTGTATATACAGCGATACTATATTACCCTATATACAGTGATACTACAACATTACTCTATATACAGTGATACTACAACATTACCCGATATACAGCGATATACAACATTACCCTATATACAGTGATACTACAACATTACCCTGTATACAGCGATACTACAACATTACTGTATATACAGCGATACTATATTACTCTATATACAGTGATACTACAACATTACCCTATATACAGTGATACTACAACATTACCCTGCATACAGCGATACTACAACATTACTGTATATACAGCGATACTATATTACCCTATATACAGTGATACTACAACATTACTCTATATACAGTGATACTACAACATTACTCTATATACAGTGATACTACAACATTACTCTATATCCAGTGATACTACAACATTACTCTATATACAGCGATACTACAACATTACTCTATATACAGCGGTGCTACATTACCCTAAATACAGCGATACTACAACATAACCCTATATACAGTGATACTACAACATTACTCTATATACAGTGATACTACAACATTATTCTATATACAGTGATACTACAACATTACTCTATATACAGCGATACTACAACATTACCCTATATACATTGATACTACAACATTACTCGAAATACAGCGATACTAAAACATTACCCTATATACAGCGATACTACAACATTACCCTATATACACAGCGATACTACAACATTGCTCTATGTACAGTGATACTACCACATTACTCGATATACACAGTGATACTACAACATTACCCTATATACACAGCGATACTACAACATTGCTCTATGTACAGTGATACTACCACATTACTCGATATACACAGTGATACTACAACATTACCCTATATACACAGCGATACTACAACATTACCCTATAAACAGCGATACTACAACATTACACTATATACAGCGATACTACAACATTACCCTGTATACAGCGATACTACAACATAGAATCATAGAATCATAGAATCATAGAAGTTACAACATGGAAACAGGCCCTTCGGCCCGACATGTCCATGTCGCCCAGTTTATACCACTAAGCTAGTCCCAATTGCCTGCACTTGGCCCATATCCCTCGATACCCATCTTCCCCATGTAACTGTCCAAATGCTTTTTAAAAGACAAAATTGTACCCGCCTCTACTACTGCCTCTGGCAGCTCGTTCCAGACACTCACCACCCTTTGAGTGAAAAAATTGCCCCTCTGGATCCTTTTGTATCTCTCCCCTCTCACCTTAAATCTGTGCCCCCTCGTTATAGACTCCCCTACCTTTGGGAAAAGATTTTGACTATCGACCTTATCTATGCCCCTCATTATTTTATAGACTTCTATAAGATCACCCCTTAACCTCCTACTCTCCAGGGAATAAAGTCCCAGTCTGTCTAACCTCTCCCTGTAAGTCAAACCATCAAGTCCCGGTAGCATCCTAGTAAATCTTTTCTGCACTCTTTCTAGTTTAATAATATCCTTTCTATAATAGGGTGACCAGAACTGTACACAGTACTCCAAGTGTGGCCTCACCAATGCCCTGTACAACTTCAACAAGACATCCCAACTCCTGCATTCAATGTTCTGACCAATGAAACCAAGCATGCTGAATGCCTTCTTCACCACCCTATCCACCTGTGACTCCACTTTCAAGGAGCTATGAATCTGTACTCCTAGATCTCTTTGTTCTATAACTCTCCCCAACGCCCTACCATTAACGGAGTAGGTCCTGGCCCGATTCGATCTACCAAAATGCATCACCTCACATTTATCTAAATTAAACTCCATCTGCCATTCATCGGCCCACTGGCCCAATTTATCAAGATCCCCCTGCAATCCCAGATAACCCTCCTCACTGTCCACAATGCCACCAATCTTGGTGTCATCCGCAAACTTACTAACCATGCCTCCTAAATTCTCATCCAAATCATTAATATAAATAACAAATAACAGCGGACCCAGCACCGATCCCTGAGGCACACCGCTGGAAACAGGCATCCAGTTTGAAAAACAACCCTCGACAACCACCCTCTGTCTTCTGTCGTCAAGCCAATTTTGTATCCAATTGGCTACCTCACCTTGGATCCCATGAGATTTAACCTTATGTAACAACCTACCATGCGGTACCTTGTCAAATGCTTTGCTGAAGTCCATGTAGACCACGTCTACTGCACAGCCCTCATCTATCTTCTTGGTTACCCCTTCAAAAAACTCAATCAAATTCGTGAGACTCTATATACAGTGATACAACAACATTACCCTATATACCGGATTTCTACAACATTACCCTATATACAGTGATACTACAACATTACCCTATATACAGCGATACTACAACATTACCCTATATACACCGATATTACAACATTACTCTGTATACAGTGATACTACAACATTACTCTGTATACAGTGATACTACAACATTACTCTATATACAGTGATACTACAACATTACTCTATATACAGTGATACAACAACATTACCCTATATACCGGATTTCTACAACATTACCCGATATACAGCGATACTACAACATTACCCTATATACAGCGATACTACAACATTACTCTATATACAGCGATACTACATTACCCGATATACAGTGATACCACAACATTACTCTATATACAGTGATACCACAACATTACTCTATATACAGCGATACTACAACATTACTCTATAAACCGCCATTCTACAATATTACTCTGTATACAGTGATACTACAACATTACCCAATATACAGCGATACTGCAACATTACTCTATATACCGCGATACTACAACATTACGCTTGAAACCACGATAGTACAACATTACTCAATATACCGTGATGCTACAACAAAAACTTGCATTTATATAGTGCCTTTAACATAGTAAAATGTCCCAAGGCGCTTCACAGGACCGATTATCAAACAAAATTTGACACCGATCCACATAAGGTGATAGTTGGACAGGTGACCAAAAGCTTGGTCAAAGAGTTAGGTTTTAAGGAGTGTCTTAAAGGAGGAGACGGAGGTGGAGAGGTGGAGAGGTTAGGGGATGGAATTCCAGAGCTTACGGCCTAGACAGCTGAACGCACGGCCGCCAATGGTGGGGTGATTAAAATCGGGGATGCGCAAGAGGCAAGAATTGGAGGAACACAGAGAACTCGGAGGTG
Source organism: Heptranchias perlo (assembly GCF_035084215.1). Lineage (NCBI taxonomy): Eukaryota > Metazoa > Chordata > Chondrichthyes > Hexanchiformes > Hexanchidae > Heptranchias > Heptranchias perlo. The sequence continues at coordinate 61,657,701 of NC_090340.1, read as the reverse complement.
GTTACAGAGATAGGGAGGAGGCGAGGCCATGGAGGGATTTGAAAACAAGGATGAGAATTTTAAAATCGAGGCGTTCCCGGACCAGGAACCAATGTAGGTCAGCAAGCACAGGGGTGATGGGGGAACGGGACTTGGTGCGCATTAAGATACGGGCAGCAGAGTTTTGGATGAGCTCAGGTTTTATGGAGGATGGAAGATGGGAGGTCGGTCAGGAGAGCACAGGAATAGCCCAGTCTAGAGGTAACAAAGGTATGGATGAGAATTTCAGCAGCAGGTGAACTGAGGCAGAGGCAGAGACGGATGATGTTACGGAGGTGGAAGTAGGCGGTCTTGGTGATGGAGCGGATATGTGTTTGGAAGCTCATCTCAAGGTCAAATAGGACGACAAGGTTGCGAACGGTCTGGTTCAGCCTCAGACAGTGGAGAGGGAGAGGGATGTGGTCGGTCGCTAGGGAACGGTGTTTGCAGCAGGGAGAGAAGACAGTGGCTTTGGCCTTCCCAATATTTAGTTGGAGGAAATTTTTGCACATACTATACTACCTCATAACTCTATATACAGCTTTGCAACAGCATTAATCTATATTTTTTTAATATTCGTTCATGGGATGTGGGCGTCGCTGGCAAGGCCGGCATTTATTGCCCATCCCTAATTGCCCTTGAGAAGGTGGTGGTGAGCCGCCTTCTTGAACCGCTGCAGTCCGTGTGGTGACGGTTCTCCCACAGTGCTGTTAGGAAGGGAGTTCCAGGATTTTGACCCAGCAACGCTGAAGGAACGGTGATATATTTCCAAGTCGGGATGGTGTGTGATTCGGAGGGGAATGTGCAGGTGTTGTTGTTCCCATGTGCCTGCTGCCCTTGTCCTTCTAGGTGGTAGAGGTCGCGGGTTTAGGAAGTGCTGTCAAAGAAGCCTTGGCGAGTTGCTGCAGTGCATCCTGTGGATGGTACACACTGCAGCCACTGTGCGCCGCTGGTGAAGGGAGTGAATGTTTAGGGTGGTGGATGGGGTGCCAATCAAGCGGGCTGCTTTGTCCTGGATGGTGTTAAGCTTCTTGAGTGTTGTTGGAGCTGCATTCATCCAGGCAAGTAGAGAGTATTCCATCACACTCCTGACTTGTACCTTTAGATGGTGGAAAGGCTTTGGGGCGTCAGGAGGTGAGTCACTCGCCACAGAATACCCAGCCTCTGACTTGCTATTGCAGCCACAATATTAAGTTAAGTTTCTGGTCAATGGTAACCCCCAGGATGTTGATGGTGGGGGATTCGGCGATGGTAATGCAGTTGAATGTCAAGGGAAGGTGGTTAGACTCTCTCTTGTTGAAGATGGTCATTGCCTGGCACTTGTCTGGTGCAAATGTTACTTGCCACTTATCAGCCCAAGCCTGGATGTTATCCAAGTCTTGCTGCATGTGGGCACGGAATGCTTCATTATCTGAGGGGTTGCAATTGGAACTGAATACTGTGCAATCATCAGCGAACGTCTCCATTTCTGACCTTATGATGGAGGGAAGGTCGTTGATGAAGCAGCTGAAGATGGTTGGGCCTAGGACACTGCCCTGAGGAACTCCTGCAGCAATGTCCTGGGGCTGAAATGAATGGCCTCCAACAACCACTACCATCTTCCTTTGTGCTAGGTATGACTCCAACCACTGGAGAGTTTTCCCCCTGATTCCCATTGACTTCAATTTTACTAGGGCTCCTTGGTGCCACACTCGGTCAAATGCTGCCTTGATGTCAAGGACAGTTACTCTCACCTCACCTCTGGAATTCAGCTCTTTTGTCCATGTTTGGACCAAGGCTGCAATGAGGTCTGGAGCCGAGTGGTCCTGGTGGGACCATACAGCCATACTTCAGCAGTCCTCGAGTCACAGCTTTACAAGAACATTACTCGAAAAGCAATTAGACGACAGCAATACTCTGTACACAATTGTTTGTTATGTATTGAGCATGTGCACGTGACTCATGGTGTGGATGGTTGCCAAACAGAGCCGGCTCATCAAAGGAAACCAATCACACTGGGTAAACCCCACATTACCATTATACTGGTTAAACCCCACACTATCATTATACTGGGTATACCCCACTCTACAATTAGACTGGGTAAAACCAACACTATCATTACACTGGGTAAACCCCACACTATCATTATACTGGGTAAACCCCACTCTACAATTAGACTGGGTAAACCCCACACTACCATTATACAGGGTAAACCCCACTCAAACATTACACTGGATAAACCCCACACTACCTTTACACTGGGTAATTCTCGTACTACCATTATACTGGGTAAACCCCACTCTACCATTATACTGGTTAAACCCCACTCTACCATTATACTGGTTAAACCCCACTCTACCATTATACTGGGTAAACCCCACACTACCATTATACTGGGTAAACCACACGTGACCATTATACGGGGTAAACCCCACATTACCATCACACTGGGTAAACCCCACACTACCATTATACTGGGTCAACCCCACACTAGCACGACACAGAGTAAACCCCACTCGACCATTACCCTGGATAAACCCCACACTACCTTTATACTGCGTAAATCCCGCACTGTGATCATACTGGTTAAACCCCACACTATGATTATACTGAGAAAAACCCAACTACGATTATACTGGGTAAATCCCACATTAACATTATATTGGGTAAACCCCACATTACCATAAGACTGGGTAAACCCCACACTACCATTATATTGGGTAAACCCCACATTACCATCATACTGGTTAAACCCCACACTACCAGTATACAGGGTAAACCCCACATTACCATCATACTGGTTAAACCCCACACTACCAGTATACAGGGTGAACCCCACATTACCATCATACTGGTTAAACCCCACACTACCATTATACAGGGTAAACCCCACATTACCATCATACTGGTTAAACCCCACACTACCATTATACAGGGTAAACCCCACACTACCATTATACTTGGTAAACCCCACACTACCATGAAACGGGGTAAACCCCACACTACCATTGTACAGGGTAAACCCCACTCTACGATGACACTGGGTAAACCCCACACTACCATTATACGGGGTAAATCCCACACTACCATTGTACAGGGTAAACCCCACCCAACCATTATACTGGGTAAACCCCACTCTACGATGACACTGGGTAAACCCCACACTACCATTATACGGGGTAAACCCCACACTACCATTATACTGGGTAAACCCCACTCTCCCATTATACTGGGTAAAACCCACACTACCATTATAGTGGGTAAACCCCACTCTACGATTATACTGGGTAAACCCCAAACTACCATTATCCGGGGTAAACCCCACACTACCATTATACTGGGTAAACCCCGCTCTCCCATTATACTGGGTAAAACCAACTCAACCATTGCACTGGGTAAACCCCACACGACCATTATACTGGGTAAACCCCACTCCACCATTATACGGGGTAAACCCCACATTACCATTACACTGGGTAAACCCCACATTACCATTATACTGGGTAAACCCCACACGACCATTATACGGGGTAAACTCTACACTACCATTACACAGAGTAAACCCCACTCTACCATTGCACTTGGGAAACCCCACACTACCATTAAACTGGGTAAACCCCACTCTACCATTATACTGGGTAAACCACACACGACCATTGTACTGGTTAAACCCTACACCACCATTATACGGGGTAAACCCGACACGACCATTATACTGGGTAAATCCCACACGACCATGATACTGGGTAAACCCCACATTACCATGATAGTGGGTAAACCTCACATTACCATTATACTGGGTAAACCCCAAACTATCATGAGACTGGGTGAATCCCACACTACCATTGTACTGGGTAAACCCCACACGACCATTATACTGGGTAAACCCCACTCTACCAACATCCTGGGTAAACCCCACACTACCATTATACTGGGTAAACCCCACTCGACCATTATACTGGGTAAACCCCACTCGACCATTATACTGGGTAAACCCCACACGACCATTATACTGGGTAAACCCCACTCTACCATCATCCTGGGTAAACCCCACTCGACCATTATACTGGGTAAATCCCGCACTACCATCATACTGGTTAAACCCCACACTACGATTATACTGGGTAAACCCCACACGACCATTATACGGGGTAAACTCTACACTACCATTACACAGAGTAAACCCCACTCTACCATTGCACTTGGGAAACCCCACACTACCATTAAACTGGGTAAACCCCACTCTACCATTATACTGGGTAAACCACACACGACCATTGTACTGGTTAAACCCTACACCACCATTATACGGGGTAAACCCGACACGACCATTATACTGGGTAAATCCCACACGACCATGATACTGGGTAAACCCCACATTACCATGATAGTGGGTAAACCTCACATTACCATTATACTGGGTAAACCCCAAACTATCATGAGACTGGGTGAATCCCACACTACCATTGTACTGGGTAAACCCCACACGACCATTATACTGGGTAAACCCCACTCTACCAACATCCTGGGTAAACCCCACACTACCATTATACTGGGTAAACCCCACTCGACCATTATACTGGGTAAACCCCACTCGACCATTATACTGGGTAAACCCCACACGACCATTATACTGGGTAAACCCCACTCTACCATCATCCTGGGTAAACCCCACTCGACCATTATACTGGGTAAATCCCGCACTACCATCATACTGGTTAAACCCCACACTACGATTATACTGGGTAAAACCCAACTACCATTATACTGGGTAAACCCCACTCTACAATTATACTGGTTAAACCCCACACTACGATTATACTGGGTAAAACCCAACTACCATTATACTGGGTAAAGCCCACTCTACAATTATACTGGGTAAACCCACACTACCATTATTCTGGGAAAACCCCACACTACCATTGTACTGGGTAAACTCCACATTAACATTATACTGGGTAAACCCCACACCACCATTATACGGGGTAACCCCACATTACCATTATATTGGGTAAACCCCAAATTACCATCATACTGGTTAAACCCCACACTACCATTATACGGGGTAAACCCCACACGACCATTATACTGGGTCAATCCCACACTACCAGAAAACTGGGTAAACCCCACACTACCATTATACGGGGTAAATCCCACTCGACCATTAGACTGGGTAAACCCCACACGATCATTATACAGGGTAAACCCCACATTACCATTATACTGGTAAACCCCACTCCACCTTTATACTGGGTAAACCCCAGACTACCATAATATGGGGTAAACCACACACTACCATTATACTGGGTAAACCCCACTCTACCATTATACTGGATAAACCCCACATCACCATTATACTGGGTTAACCCCACACTACCATTGTATGGGGTAAACCCCACATTACCATTAGAGTGGGTAAACCCCACATTACCATTATACAGGGCAAACCCCACTCTACCATTATACTGACTAAAGCCGACACTTCCATTATACTGGGTAAACCCAACACTATCATAATGCTGGGAGAATCCCACTCTCCCATCATACGGGGTAAACCCCACACGACCGTTATACTGGGTAAAACCCACTCTACAATTATACTGGTTTAACCCCACACTACCATTATGCTGGGTAAACCCCACACGACCATTATACTGGGTAAACTCCACACTACCATTATACTGGGTAAACCCCACACTACCATTATAGTGGTTAAACCACACACGACCATTATACGGGGTAAACCCCACATTGCCATTATACTGGGTAAACCCCACACTACCATTATACTGGGTAAACCCCACACTACCATTATAGTGGTTAAACCACACACGACCATTATGCTGGGTAAACCCCACACTACCATTATATTGGGTAAACCACACACTACCATTATACTGGGTAAACCCCACACTACCATTATACTGGGTAAACCCCACACGACCATTATACTGGGTAAACCCCACACTACCATTATATTGGGTAAACCACACACTACCATTATACTGGGTAAACCCCACACCACCATTATACTGGGTAAACCCCACATGACCATTTTACTGGGTAAACCACACACTACCATCGTACTGGTTAAACCCGACACTATCATTACACTGGGTAAACCCCACACTACCATTATACTGGTTAAACCCCACACTACCATTAGACTGGGTAAACCCCACACTACCATTATACTGGTTAAACCCCACACTACCATTATACTGGGTAAACCCCACACCACCATTATACTGGGTAAACCCCACACTACCATTCTACTGGGTAAACCACACATTACCATTATACTGGGTAAACCCCACACTACCATTCTACTGGGTAAACCACACATTACCATTAGACTGGGTAAACCCCACACTACCATTATACTGGTTAAACCCCACACTACCATTATACTGGGTAAACCCCACACCACCATTTTACTGGGTAAACCACACACTACCATCGTACTGGTTAAACCCGACACTATCATTACACTGGGTAAACCCCACACTACCATTATACTGGTTAAACCCCACACTACCATTAGACTGGGTAAACCCCACACTACCATCATACTGGTTAAACCCCACAGTACCAGTATACAGTGTAAACCCCACATTACCATCATACTGGTTAAACCCCACACTATCATTATACAGGGTAAACCCCACACTACCATTATACTTGATAAACCCCACACTACCATGAAACGGGGTAAACCCCACACTACCATTGTACAGGGTAAACCCCACCCAACCATTATACTGGGTAAACCCCACTCTACGATGACACTGGGTAAACCCCACACTACCATTATACGGGGTAAATCCCACACTACCATTATAGTGGGTAAACCCCACTCTCCCATTATACTGGGTAAAACCCACTCTGCCATTGTACTGGGTAAACCCCACTCTACGATTATACTGGGTAAACCCCAAACTACCATTATACTGGGTAAACCCCACTCTCCCATTATACTGGGTAAAACCAACTCAACCATTGCACTGGGTAAACCCCACACGACCATTATACTGGGTAAACCCCACACTACCATTATACGAGGTAAACGCCACTCTACCATTATACGGGGTAAACCCCACTCTACCATTAAACGGGGTTTACCCCACTCTACCATTATACGGGGTAAACCCCACTCTACCATTACACTGGGTAAACCCCACATTACCATTGTACTGGGTAAACCCCACTCTACGATTATATGGGATAAACCCCAAACTACCATTATACTGGGTAAACCCCACATTACCATCATACTGGTTAAACCCCACACTACCATTATTCTGGGTAAACCCCACTCTACCGTTATAGTGGGTATACCCCACATTAACAGTACACTGGGTAAACCCCACATTACAATTATACGGGTTAAACCCCACACTACCATTGTACTGGGTAAACCCGACGCTACCATTATACTGGGTAAAACCCACACTCCCATTATACTGGGTAAGCCCCACACTACCATCATACTGGGTAAACCCCACTCTACCATTATACTGGGTAAACCACACACTACCATTGTACTGGTTAAACCCCACACCACCATGATACGGGGTAAACACTACACGACCATCATACTGGGTAAACCCCAATCTACGATTATACTGGGTAAATCCCACACGACCATGATACTGGGTAAACCCCACATTACCGTTATAGTGGGTAAACCTCACATTACCATTACACTGGGTAAACCCCACTCGACCATCATACTGGTTAAACCCAACACTATCATGAGACTGGGTGAATCCCACTCTTCCATTATACTGGGTAAACCCCACACGACCATTATACTGGGTAAACCACACACGACCATTATACTGGGTAAACCACACACGACCATTATACTGGGTAAACCCCACACGACCATTATACTGGGTAAACCACACACGACCATTATACTGGGTAAACCACACACGACCATTATACTGGGTAAACCACACACGACCATTATACTGGGTAAACCCCACACTACCATTGTACTGGGTAAACCCGACGCTACCATGAAACGGGGTAAACCCCACACTACCATTGTACAGGGTAAACCCCACCCAACCATTATACTGGGTAAACCCCACTCTACGATGACACTGGGTAAACCCCACACTACCATTATACGGGGTAAACCCCACTCTACGATGACACTGGGTAAACCCCACACTACCATTATAGTGGGTAAACCCCACTCTACGATTATACTGGGTAAACCCCAAACTACCATTATCCGGGGTAAACCCCACACTACCATTATACTGGGTAAACCCCACTCTCCCATTATACTGGGTAAAACCCACACTACCATTATAGTGGGTAAACCTCACTCTCCCATTATACTGGGTAAACCCCAAACTACCATTATCCGGGGTAAACCCCACACTACCATTATACTGGGTAAACCCCACTCTCCCATTATACTGGGTAAAACCAACTCAACCATTGCACTGGGTAAACCCCACACGACCATTATACTGGGTAAACCCCACACGACCATTATACGGGGTAAACCCCACTCGACCATTAAACGGGGTATACCCCACTCCACCATTATACGGGGTAAACCCCACATTACCATTATACGGGGTAAACCCCACTCTACCATTATACGGGGTAAACCCCACATTACCATTACACTGGGTAAACCCCACACTACCATTATACTGGGTAAACCCCACTCTACCGTTATAGTGGGTAAACCCCACATTACCATTATACTGGGTCAACCCCACATTACCATTACACTGGGTAAACCCCACATTACCATTATACTGGGTAAACCCCACACGACCATTATACGGGGTAAACTCTACACTACCATTACACAGAGTAAACCCCACTCTACCATTGCACTTGGCAAACCCCACACTACCATTAAACTGGGTAAACCCCACTCTACCATTATACTGGGTAAACCACACACGACCATTGTACTGGTTAAACCCCACACCACCATTATACGGGGTAAACCCGACACGACCATTATACTGGGTAAATCCCACACGACCATGATACTGGGTAAACCCCACATTACCATGATAGTGGGTAAACCTCACATTACCATTATACTGGGTAAACCCCACACTATCATGAGACTGGGTGAATCCCACACTACCATTATACTGGGTAAACCCCACACGACCATTATACTGGGTAAACCCCACTCTACCAACATCCTGGGTAAACCCCACACTACCATTATACTGGGTAAACCCCACTCTACCAACATCCTGGGTAAACCCCACACTACCATTATACTGGGTAAACCCCACTCGACCATTATACTGGGTAAACCCCACTCGACCATTATACTGGGTAAACCCCACACGACCATTATACTGGGTAAACCCCACTCTACCATCATCCTGGGTAAACCCCACTCGACCATTATACTGGGTAAATCCCGCACTACCATCATACTGGTTAAACCCCACACTACGATTATACTGGGTAAAACCCAACTACCATTATACTGGGTAAACCCCACTCTACAATTATACTGGGTAAACCCACACTACCATTATTCTGGGAAAACCCCACACTACCATTGTACTGGGTAAACTCCACATTAACATTATACTGGGTAAACCCCACACCACCATTATACGGGGTAACCCCACATTACCATTATATTGGGTAAACCCCATATTACCATCATACTGGTTAAACCCCACACTACCATTATACGGGGTAAACCCCACACGACCATTATACTGGGTCAACCCCACACTACCAGTATACTGGGTAAACCCCACACTACCATTATACGGGGTAAACCCCACTCGACCATTAGACTGGGTAAACCCCACACGATCATTATACAGGGTAAACCCCACTTTACCATTATACTGGTAAACCCCACTCCACCTTTATACTGGGTAAACCCCAGACTACCATAATATGGGGTAAACCACACACTACCATTATACTGGGTAAACCCCACTCTACCATTATACTGGATAAACCCCACATCACCATTATACTGGGTTAACCCCACACTACCATTGTATGGGGTAAACCCCACATTACCATTAGAGTGGGTAAACCCCACATTACCATTATACAGGGTAAACCCCACTCTACCATTATACTGACTAAAGCCGACACTTCCATTATACTGGGTAAACCCAACACTATCATAATGCTGGGTGAATCCCACTCTCCCATCATACGGGGTAAACCCCACATGACCGTTATACTGGGTAAAACCCACTCTACAATTATACTGGTTTAACCCCACACTACCATTATGCTGGGTAAACCCCACACGACCATTATACTGGGTAAACCCCACACGACCATTATACTGGGTAAACCCCACACTACCATTATACTGGGTAAACCCCACACTACCATTATAGTGGTTAAACCACACACGACCATTATACGGGGTAAACCCCACATTGCCATTATACTGGGTAAACCCCACACTACCATTATACTGGGTAAACCCCACACTACCATTATAGTGGTTAAACCACACACGACCATTATGCTGGGTAAACCCCACACGACCATTATACTGGGTAAACCCCACACTACCATTATATTGGGTAAACCACACACGACCATTATACTGGGTAAACCCCACACCACCATTATACTGGGTAAACCCCACATGACCATTTTACTGGGTAAACCACACACTACCATCGTACTGGTTAAACCCGACACTATCATTACACTGGGTAAACCCCACACTACCATTATACTGGTTAAACCCCACACTACCATTAGACTGGGTAAACCCCACACTACCATTATACTGGTTAAACCCCACACTACCATTATACTGGGTAAACCCCACACCACCATTATACTGGGTAAACCCCACACTACCATTCTACTGGGTAAACCACACATTACCATTATACTGGGTAAACCCCACACTACCATTCTACTGGGTAAACCACACATTACCATTATACTGGGCAAACCCCACACTACCATTATACGGGGTAAACCACACACTACCATTATAGTGGTTAAACCACACACTACCATTATACGGGGTAAACCCCACATTACCATCACACTGGGTTAACCCCACACTACCATTATACTGGGTCAACCCCACACTAGCACTACACAGAGTAAACCCCACCCGACCATTACCCTGGATAAACCCCACACTACCTTTATACTACGTAAATCCCGCACTGTGATCATACTGGTTAAACCCCACACTATGATTATACTGAGAAAAACCCAACTACAATTATACTGGGTAAACCCCACTCGACTATTAGACTGGGTAAATCCCACATTACCATTATACTGGGTAAACCCGACACCACCATTATACGGGGTAAACCCCACATTACCATAAGACTGGGTAAACCCCACATTACCATCATACTGGTTAAACCCCACAGTACCAGTATACAGGGTAAACCCCACATTACCATCATACTGGTTAAACCCCACAGTACCAGTATACAGTGTAAACCCCACATTACCATCATACTGGTTAAACCCCACACTACCATTATACAGGGTAAACCCCACACTACCATTATACTTGGTAAACCCCACACGACCATTATACTGGGTAAACCCCACTCTACGATGACACTGGGTAAACCCCACACTACCATGAAATGGGGTAAACCCCACACTACCATTGTACAGGGTAAACCCCACCCAACCATTATACTGGGTAAACCCCACTCTACGATGACACTGGGTAAACCCCACATTACCATTATACGGGGTAAACCCCACACTACCATTATAGTCGGTAAACCCCACTCTACGATTATACTGGGTAAACCCCAAACTACCATTACACTGGTTAAACCCCACTCTCCCATTATACCGGGTAAAACCAACTCAACCATTGCACTGGGTAAACCCCACACGACCATTATACTGGGTAAACCCCACACTACCATTATACGAGGTAAACGCCACTATACCATTATACGGGGTAAACCCCACTTTACCATTAAACGGGGTATACCCCACTCTACCATTATACGGGGTAAACCCCACTCTACCATTACACTGGGTAAACCCCACATTACCATTGTACTGGGTAAACCCCACTCTACGATTATATGGGATAAACCCCAAACTACCATTTTACGGGGAAAACCCCACTCTACCATTATACTGGGTAAACCCCACATTACCATCATACTGGTTAAACCCCACACTACCATTATTCTGGGTAAACCCCACTCTACCGTTATAGTGGGTATACCCCACATTAACAGTACACTGGGTAAACCCCACATTACAATTATACGGGTTAAACCCCACACTACCATTGTACTGGGTAAACCCGACGCTACCATTATACTGGGTAAACCCCACACTACCATCATACTGGGTAAACCCCACACTACCATTATACTGGGTAAACCCCACACTACCATTATACTGGGTAAAACCCACTCTACCTTATACCGGGTAAACCCCACACTACCATTATACTGGGTAAACCCCACACTACCATCATACTGGGTAAACCCCACTCTACCATTATACTGGGTAAACCACACACTACCATTGTACTGGTTAAACCCCACACCACCATTATACGGGGTAAACACTACACGACCATCATACTGGGTAAACCCAATCTACGATTATACTGGGTAAATCCCACACGACCATGATACTGGGTAAACCCCACATTACCGTTATAGTGGGTAAACCTCACATTACCATTACACTGGGTAAACCCCACTCGACCATCATACTGGTTAAACCCAACACTATCATGAGACTGGGTGAATCCCACTCTTCCATTGTACTGGGTAAACCCCACACGACCATTATACTGGGTAAACCCCACACGACCATTATACCGGGTAAACCCCACACTACCATTATACTGGGTAAACCACACACTACCATTGTACTGGGTAAACCCGACGCTACCATTACACTGGGTAAACCCCACTCTACCATTATACCGGGTAAACCCCACACTACCATTATACTGGGTAAACCATACACTACCATTACACTGGGTAAACCCCACTCTACCATTATACGGGGTAAACCCCACACTACCATTATACTGGATAAACCACACATCACCATTATACGGGGTAAACCCCACATTACCATTATACTGCAAAACCCAACACAACCATCACACTGGGTAAACGCCACACTACCATTATACGGGGTAAACCCCACACTACCATTATACTGGATAAACCACACATCACCATTATACGGGGTAAACCCCACATTACCATTATACTGCAAAACCCCACACAACCATCACACTGGGTCAACCCCACTCTACCATTATACTGGGTAAATCCCAAACTACCATTATACTGGGTAAACCCCACACTACCATTATACTGGTTAAACCCCACACTACGATTATACTGGGTAAATCCCAAACTACCATCATACTGGTTAAACCCCACACTACGATTATACTGGGTAAATCCCAAACTACCATTATACTGGGTAAACCCCACTCTACCATTACACTGGGTAAACCCCACGCTACCATTATACTGGGTAAACCCCACTCTACTATTATACTGGGTAACCCGCACACTACCATTATAGTGGGTAAACCCCACATTACCATCACACTGGTTAAACCCCACACTACCATTATACGGGGTAAATCCCACAGTATTTTTATACTGGGTAAACGCCACACTACCATTATCCTGGGTGAACCCCTCTCTACCATTATGCGGGGTAAACCCCACACTACCATTATACTGGGTAAATCCCACCTTACAATTTTACGGGGCAGACCCCACACTACCATTATACTGGGTCAACCCCACACTACCATTTTACTGGGTAAACCCCACTCTACCGTTATAGTGGGTAAACCCCACATTACCATTATACTGGATCAACCCCACATTACCATTACACTGGGTAAACCCCACATTACCATTATACTGGGTAAACCCCACACTACCATTATACTGGGTAAACCCCACTCTACCGTTATAGTGGGTAAACCCCACATTACCATTATACGGGGTAAACCCCACACTACCATTATACTCGGTAAACCCTACACTACCATTACACAGATTAAACCCCACTCTACCATTGCACTTGGTAAACACCACACTACCATTAAACTGGATAAACCCCACTCTACCATTATACTGGGTAAACCCCACTCTACCATTATACTGGGTGAACCCCACTCCACCATTGTACTGGTTAAACCCCACACTACGATTATACTGGGTAAATCCCAAACTACCATTATACTGGGTAAACCCCACTCTACCATTATACTGGGTAAACTCCACGCTACCATTATACTGGGTAAACCCCACTCTACTATTATACTGGGTAACCCGCACACTACCATTATAGTGGGTAAACCCCACATTACCATCACACTGGTTAAACCCCACACTACCATTATACGGGGTAAATACCACAGTATTTTTATACTGGGTAAACGCCACACTACCATTATCCTGGGTGAACCCCACTCTACCATTATGCGGGGTAAACCCCACACTACCATTATACTGGGTAAATCCCACATTACCATTTTACGGGGCAGACCCCACACGACCATTATACTGGGTCAACCCCACTCGACCATTATCCTGGGTGAACCCCACTCTACCATTATGCGGGGTAAACCCCACACTACCATTATACTGGGTAAATCCCACATTACCATTTTACGGGGCAGACCCCACACTACCATTATACTGGGTCAACCCCACACTACCATTATACTGGGTAAACCCCACTCTACCGTTATAGTGGGTAAACCCCACATTACCATTATACTGGGTCAACCCCACATTACCATTACACTGGGTCAACCCCACATTACCATTACACTGGGTAAACCCCACATTACCATTATACTGGGTCAACCCCACATTACCATTACACTGGGTAAACCCCACATTACCATTATACTGGGTGAACCCCACACGACCATTATATGGGGTAAACCCTACACTACCATTATCGTGGGTAAACCCCACATTACTATTATACTGGGTTAATCCCACTCTACCATTATACTGGGTAAATCCCACATTACCATTATACGGGGTAAACTCCACATTACCATTATACTGAGTAAACCCCACATTACCTTTACACAGGGCAAACCCCACTCTACCATTGCACTTGGTAAACCTCACACTACCATTAAACTGAGTAAACCCAACACCACCATTGCACTGGGTAAACCCCACACGACCATTATATGGGGTAAATCCCACACTACCATTATACTGGGTAAACCCCACTCTACGATTATACTGCGTAAATCCCATACTACCATTATACTGGGTAAACCCCACATTACCATTATACTGGGTAAACTCCACAGTACCATTATACTGGGTTAATCCCACTCTACCATTATACTGGGTAAACCCCACATTACCATTATACGGGGTAAACCCCACATTACCATTATACTGGGTTAATCCCACTCGACTATCATACTGGTTAAACCCAACACTATCATGAGACTGGATGAATCCCACTCTTCCATTATACTGGGTAAACCCCACTCTACCATTATACCGGGTAAACCCCACACTACCATGATACTGGGTAAACCCCACACTACCATTATACTGGGTAAACCACACACTACCATTGTACCGGGTAAACCCCACACTACCATTATACTGGGTAAACCACACACTACCATTGTACTGGGTAAACCCCACTCTACCATTATACTGGATAAACCACACATTACCATTATACTGGGAAAACCCCACACAACCATCACACTGGGTCAACCCCACTCTACCATTGTACTGGTTAAACCCCACACTACCATTATACGGGGTAAACCCCACTCTACCATTAGACTGGGTAAACCCCACTCCACCATTATACTGGGTAAATCCCAAACTACCATCATACTGGTTAAACCCCACACTACGATTATACTGGGTAAACCCCACTCTACCATTATACTGGGTAAACCCCACGCTACCATTATACTGGGTAAACCCCACTCTACTATTATACTGGGTAACCCGCACACTACCATTATAGTGGGTAAACCCCACATTACCATCACACTGGTTAAACCCCACACTACCATTATACTCGGTAAACCCTACACTACCATTACACAGAGTAAACCCCACTCTACCATTGCACTTGGTAAACCCCACACTACCATTAAACTGGGTAAACCCCACTCTACCATTATACTGGGTAAACCCCACACTACCATTATACTCGGTAAACCCCACTCTACCATTATACTGGGTGAACCCCACTCCACCATTATACTGGGTAAATCCCAAACTACCATTATACTGGGTAAACCCCACTCTACTATTATACTGGGTAAACCCCACATTACCATTATACTGGGTAAACCCCACACTACCATTGTACTGGTTAAACCCCACACTACGATTATACTGGGTAAATCCCAAACTACCATCATACTGGGTAAACCCCACTCTACCATTATACTGGGTAAACCCCACGCTACCGTTATACTGGGTAAACCCCACTCTACTATTGTACTGGGTAACCCGCACACTACCATTATAGTGGGTAAACCCCACATTACCATCACACTGGTTAAACCCCACACTACCATTATACGGGGTAAATCCCACAGTATTTTTATACTGGGTAAACGCCACACTACCATTATCCTGGGTAAATCTCACATTACCATTTTACGGGGCAGACCCCACACTACCATTATACTGGGTCAACCCCACACTACCATTATACTGGGTAAACCCCACTCTACCGTTATAGTGGGTAAATCCCACATTACCATTTTACGGGGCAGACCCCACACTACCATTATACTGGGTCAACCCCACACTACCATTATACTGGGTAAACCCCACTCTACCGTTATAGTGGGTCAACCCCACATTACCATTATACTGGGTCAACCCCACATTACCATTACACTGGTTAAACCCCACACTACCATTATACGGGGTAAACCCCACTCTACCATTAGACTGGGTAAACCCCACTCCACCATTATACTGGGTAAATCCCAAACTACCATCATACTGGTTAAACCCCACACTACGATTATACTGGGTAAATCCCAAACTACCATTATACTGGGTAAACCCCACTCTACCATTATACTGGGTAAACCCCACGCTACCATTATACTGGGTAAACCCCACTCTACTATTATACTGGGTAACCCGCACACTACCATTATAGTGGGTAAACCCCACATTACCATCACACTGGTTAAACCCCACACTACCATTATACTCGGTAAACCCTACACTACCATTACACAGAGTAAACCCCACTCTACCATTGCACTTGGTAAACCCCACACTACCATTAAACTGGGTAAACCCCACTCTACCATTATACTGGGTAAACCCCACACTACCATTATACTCGGTAAACCCCACTCTACCATTATACTGGGTGAACCCCACTCCACCATTATACTGGGTAAATCCCAAACTACCATTATACTGGGTAAACCCCACTCTACTATTATACTGGGTAAACCCCACATTACCATTATACTGGGTAAACCCCACACTACCATTGTACTGGTTAAACCCCACACTACGATTATACTGGGTAAATCCCAAACTACCATCATACTGGGTAAACCCCACTCTACCATTATACTGGGTAAACCCCACGCTACCGTTATACTGGGTAAACCCCACTCTACTATTATACTGGGTAACCCGCACACTACCATTATAGTGGGTAAACCCCACATTACCATCACACTGGTTAAACCCCACACTACCATTATACGGGGTAAATCCCACAGTATTTTTATACTGGGTAAACGCCACACTACCATTATCCTGGGTAAATCTCACATTACCATTTTACGGGGCAGACCCCACACGACCATTATACTGGGTCAACCCCACTCTACCATTATCCTGGGTGAACCCCACTCTACCATTATTCTGGGTAAATCCCACATTACCATTTTACGGGGCAGACCCCACACTACCATTATACTGGGTCAACCCCACACTACCATTATACTGGGTAAACCCCACTCTACCGTTATAGTGGGTAAACCCCACATTACTATTATACTGGGTCAAACCCACATTACCATTACACTGGGTAAACCCCACATTACCATTATACTGGGTCAACCCCACATTACCATTACACTGGGTAAACCCCACATTACCATTATACTGGGTGAACCCCACACGAC
Organism: Heptranchias perlo; assembly: GCF_035084215.1. Classification (NCBI taxonomy): domain Eukaryota; kingdom Metazoa; phylum Chordata; class Chondrichthyes; order Hexanchiformes; family Hexanchidae; genus Heptranchias; species Heptranchias perlo. The sequence goes on along the minus strand of NC_090340.1, from coordinate 61,639,538 downwards.
CATTATACGGGGTAAACCCTACACTACCATTACACAGAGTAAACCCCACTCTACCATTGCACTTGGTAAACCCCACACTACCGTTAAACTGGGTAAACCCCACACTACCATTATACGGGGTAAACCCCACACTACCATTATCGTGGGTAAACCCCACATTACTATTATACTGGGTTAATCCCACTCTACCATTATACTGGGTAAACCCCACATTACCATTATACGGGGTAAACTCCACATTACCATTATACTGAGTAAACCCCACATTACCTTTACACAGGGTAAACCCCACTCTACCATTGCACTTGGTAAACCCCACACTACCATTAAACTGAGTAAACCCAACACCACCATTGTACTGGGTAAACCCCACACGACCATTATATGGGGTAAATCCCACACTACCATTATACTGGGTGAACCCCACATTACTATTATACTGGGTTAATCCCACTCTGCCATTATACTGGGTAAACCCCACATTACCATTATACGGGGTAAACTCCACAGTACCAGTATACTGGGTTAATCCCACTCTACCATTATACTGGGGAAACCCCATATTACCATTATACTGGGGAAACCCCACATTACCATTATACTGGGTTAATCCCACTCTACCATTATACTGGGTAAACCCCACATTACCGTTATACAGGGTAAACCCCACACTACCATTACACGGGGTAAACCCCACACGACCATTATTCTGGGTAAACCCCCTCTCCTATTCCACTGGTTAAACCCCACTCTACCATTATATTGGGTAAACCCCACACTACCATAGTACGGGGTAAACCCCACACAACACCATTATACTGGGTAAAGCCCATTCTACCATTATTTTGGTTAATCCCCACTCTACCGCGATACTGGGAAAACCCCACATTAACATTATACTGTGTAAACCCCACATTAACATTCTAAGGGGTAAACCCCACACTACCATTATACTGGGTAAACCCCACACTACCATTATACGTGGTAAACCCACTCTACTATTAAATGGGGTATACCCCACTCTACCATTAAACGGGGTATACCCCACTCCACCATTAAACGGGGTATACCCCACTCCACCATTATGCGGGGTAAACCCCACTCTACCATTATACGGGGTAAACCCCACACTACCATTATACTGGGTAAACCCCACATTACCATTGTCCTGGGTAAACCCCACACTACCATTTTACGGGGAAAACCCCACTCTACCATCATACTGGTTAAACCCCACACTACCATTATACTGGGTAAACCCCACTCTACCATTATACTGGGTAAACCCCACACTACCATTATACAGGGTAAACCCCACTCTACCATTATACGGGGTAAAACCCACTGTACCATCATAGTGGGTAAACCCCACTCTACCATCATACTGGTTAAACCCCACACTACCATTATACTGGGTAAACCCCACTCTACCATTATACAGGGTAAACCCCACACTACCATTATACTGGGTAACCCCCACTCTACCATTATACGGGGTAAACCCCACATTACCATTTTACTGGGTTAACCCCACACTACCATTATACTGGGTAAACCCCACATTACCATTATACTGGGTTAACCCCACTCTACCATTATACTGGGTAAATCCCACATTACCATTATACTGGGTAAACCCCACACTTCCATTATACTGGATAAACCCCACACGACCATTATACGGGGTAAACCCCACTCTTCCATTATACAGGGTAAACCCCACAGTACCTTTATACTGGGTAAACCCCACACTACCATCATACTGGGTAAATCCCACATTACCATTATACTGGGTAAACCCCACTCTACCATTATACTGGTTAAACTCCACAGTACCATTATATGGGGTAAACCCCACTCTACCATTATACTGGTTAAACTCCACAGTACCATTATATGGGGTAAACCGCACACTACCATTATATTGGGTAAACCCCACACAACCATTATACTGGGTAAACCCCACATTACCATTCGACTGTGTAAACCCCACACTAATATCATACTGGTTAAACCCCACTCTACCATTATACAGGGTAAACCCCACTCTACCATTGTACGGGGTAAACCCCACACTACCATTATACGGGGTAAACCGACAGTACCTTTATACGGGGTAAACCCCACACTACCATCATACTGGGTAAACCCCACTCTCCCATTATACTGGGTAAACCCCACACTTCCATTATACGGGGTAAACCCCACACTACCATTATATGGGCTAAACCCCACATTACCATTTTACTGTGTTAACCCCACACGACCATTATACTGGGTAAATCCCCCACTACCATTATACGGGGTAAACCCCACTTTTCCATTATACTGGGTAAATCCACACTACCATCATACTGGGTAAACCCCACTCTACCATTATACTGGGTAAACCCCACACTACCATTATACGGGGTAAATCCCACTCCACCATTACACTGGGTAAATCCCACTCCACCATTACACTGGGTAAATCCCACACTACCATCATACTGGGTAAACCCCACACTACCATTTTACTGTGTTAACCCCACACGACCATTATACTGGGTAAATCCCACTCTACCATTACACTGGGTAAATCCCACACTTCCATTATACTGGGTAAATCCACACTACCATCATACTGGGTAAACCCCACTCTACCATTATACTGGGTAAACCCCACACGACCATTATACTGGGTAAATCCCACTCTACCATTACACTGGGTAAATCCCACACTTCCATTATACTGGGTAAATCCACACTACCATCATACTGGGTAAACCCCACTCTACCATTATACTGGGTAAACCCCACAGTACCTTTGTACTTGGTAAACCCCACACTACCTTTATACGGGGCAATGCCCACACTACCATTATACTGCTTAAACCCCACAGTACCTTTGTACTGGGTTAACTTCTTACTGCTATCCACCGGCACTGTTTCCTACTTAAATCGGCTAAACAGTAAGGGAAACTCGGAAGATGCATTATTCGCTCTGTTCCGATTCATGTTCGCATCGCACAGATTGCAGCTTTGTCCGCAGGATATCCTTGGAAAAACAAATCTTGAGCAGCGAGGACAGGAAGCAGGGACTGCGCAGGAACCCAGTCAGGAGCATGCATTCCACTTTAACAAAGTATAACTCTCTGCCCCTGATGATTCTGTATAAGAGCTTATCTCAATAATAGTTTTGGTCTGAGATTGCACTGAGGGGCATTACAGAGGGATTCTGTACAATAGGAGTGAATGGGAAGGGTTTTGGTCCATTGGGATTCTATACAGTGGGAGTGAATGGGAAGGGTTTTGGTCCATTGGGATTCTATACAATGGGAGTGAATAGGAAGGGGTTTTGAGGTCTTGGTTGTTTGATCACCATTGAAATTGATGGGATCTGTGACCTTCTTTACACCAGGATCTCAATCAAGGAGGAGAATATGGATGTGGAAGAGATCTGAGGTAAAAATATTACAATAATGTGAAATGTATATATTTTTATTTGTTCATGGGATGTGGACATCGCTGGCGAGGCTGGCATTTTTTGCCCATCCCTAATTGCCCTTGAGAAGGTGGTGGTGAGCTGCCTTCTTGAACCGCTGCAGTCCGTGTGGTGACGGTTCTCCCACAGTGCTGTTAGGAAGGGAGTTCCAGGATTTTGACCCAGTGACGATGAAGGAACGGAGATATATTTCCAAGTCGGGATGGTGTGTGACTTGGAGGGGAACGTGCAGGTGGTGTTGTTCCCATGTACCTGCTGCTCTTGTCCTTCTAAATGGTAGAGGTCGCAGGTTTGGGAGGAGCTGTCAAAGAAGCCTTGGTGAGTTGCTGCAGTGCATCCTGTGGATGGTGCACACTGCAGCCACTGTGCGCCGGTGGTGAAGGGAGTGAATGTTTAGGGTGGTGGATGGGGTGCCAATCAAGCGGGCTGCTTTGTCCTGGATGGTGTCGAGCTTCTTGAGTGTTGTTGGAGCTGCACTCATCCAGGCAAGTGGAGAGCATTCCATCACACTCCTGACTTGTGCCTTGTAGATGGAGGAAAGGCTTTGGGGAGTCAGGAGGTGAGTCACTCGCCGCAGAATACCCAGCCTCTGACCTGCTCTTGTAGCCACAGTATTTATATGGCTGGTCCAGTTAAGTTTCTGGTCAATGGTGACCCCCAGGTTGTTGATGGTGGGGGATTCGGCGATGGTAATGCCGTTGGATGTCATGGGGAGGCGGTTAGACTCTCTCTTGTTGGAGATGGTCATTGCCTGGCATTGGCTGGCACGAATGTTACTTGCCACTTATCAGCCCAAGCCTGGATGTTGGCCAGGTCTTGCTGCATGCGGGCTCGGACTGATTCATTATTTAAGGGGTTGTAAATGGAACTGAACACTGTGCAATCATCAATGAACATCCCCATTTCTGACCTTATGATGGAGGGAAGGTCATTGATGAAGCAGCTGAAGATGGTTGGGCCGAGGACACTGCCCTGAGGAACTCCTTCAGCAATGCCCTGGGGCTGAGATGATTGGCCTCCAACAACCACTACCATCTTCCTTTGTGCTAGGTGTGACTCCAGCCACTGGAGAGATTTCCCCCTGATTCCCATTGACTTCAATTTTACTCGGGCTCCTTGGTGCCACACTTGATCAAATGCTGCCTTGATGTCAAGGGCAGTCACTCTCACCTCACCTCTGAATTCAGCTCTTTTGTCCATGTTTGGACCAAGGCTGTAATGAGGTCTGGAGCCGAGTGGTCCTGGCGGAACCCAAACTGAGCATCGGTGAGCAGGTTATTGGTGAGTAAGTGTCGCTTGATAGCTCTGTCGACGACACCTTCCATCACTTTGCTGATGATTGAGAGTAGACTGATGGGGCGGTAATTGGCCAGATTGGATTTGTCCTGCTTTTTGTGGACAGCACATACCTGGGCAATTTTCCACATTGTCGGGCAGATGCCGGTGTTGTAGCTGTACTGGAACAGCTTGGCTAGAGGCGCAGCTAGTTCTGGAGCACAAGTCTTCAGCACTACAGCCGGGATGTTGTCGGGGCCCATCGCCTTTGCTGTATCCAGTGCACTCTGCCGTTTCTTGATATCACGTGGTGTGAATTGAATTGGCTGAAGACTGGCTTCTGTGATGGTGGGGATATCGGGAGGAGGCTGAGATGGATCATCCACTCGGCACTTCTGGCTGATTATATCCTTCCACCGTCTCTCAGCCCATGAGAGCATCTTACCTGAATGGCTTGGACTGGAGTATTTTCATTCCTCATATGGGCCAGAATCCTGGAATTCCCTGTCCAACACCACTGTGGGAGAACCATTGCCCCAAGATTGCAGCGTTTCAAGAAGGCAGCCCACCACCACCTTCTCAAGGGCAACTGGGGGTGGGCAATAAATACCGGCCTCGCCAGCAACCCCCACCTCCCGAGAACAAATTAAAAATCATCCCACTGAAATATTTAAATTCCAAAATCCATGCTGCAGAAATCTCACTCCAAGTAAAGCAGGTGATGATGTCACATCCTTTATCCACCAGTGGGCATTACATCACCTCAATTATATTAAAGTCTGTGTCAAATAATTTACAGTTGGTATTTCATGATCTTTCCTGAGCTATGAAGTTCATTGTGCTCTGACTTATTTGTGACGTATAAACATATTCGGATGGAACATTAAACCGAGGCCCCGTCTGCTCTCTCAGGTGGACGTAAAAGATCCCATGACAATATTGAAAGACAAGCAAGGGAGTTCTCCCTGGTGCCCTGGCCAATATTTATCTCTCAAACAACATCACTAAAAGGAGATTATCCGATCATTTATCACATTGCTGTTTGTGGGATCTTGCTGTGCGCAAATTGGCTGCCATGTTTCCTACATTACAACAGCGACTACACTTCAAAAAAGTACTGAATTGCTGTGAGGGGCTTTTGGATGTCTTGTGGTCAAGAAAGGCACTAAATAAATGCAGGTCCTTTCTTTAGATTGGGGAGATCCAGCTTCATACTGACATAGGTTAGACAGACTGGGACTTTTTTCCCTGGAGAGTAGGAGGTTTAGGGGTGATCTTATAGAAGTCTATAAAATAATGAGGGGCATAGAAAAGGTAGATAGTCAAAATCTTTTCCCAAAGGTAGGGGAGTCTATAACGAGGGGACATAGATTTAAGGTGAGAGGGGAGATATACAAAAGGGTCCAGTGGGGCAATTTTTTCACTCAAAGGGTGGTGAGTGTCTGGAACGAGCTGCCAGAGGCAGTAGTAGAGGCGGGTACAATTTTGTCTTTTAAAAAGCATTTGGACAGTTACATGGGTAAGATGTCCTTCTAAATGGTAGAGGTCGCGGGTTTGGGAGGTGCTGTCGAAGAAGCCTTGGCGAGTTGCTGCAGTGCATCCTGTGGATGGTACACACTGCAGCCACAGTGCGCCGGTGGTGAAGGGAGTGAATGTTTAGGGTGGTGGATGGGGTGCCAATCAAGCGGGCTGCTTTGTCCTGGATGGTGTCGAGCTTCTTGAGTGTTGTTGGAGCTGCACTCATCCAGGCAAGTGGAGAGCATTCCATCACACTCCTGACTTGTGCCTTGTAGATGGTGGAAAGGCTTTGGGGAGTCAGGAGGTGAGTCACTCGCCGCAGAATACCCAGCCTCTGACCTGCTCTAGTAGCCACAGTATTTATATGGCTGGTCCAGTTAAGTTTCTGGTCAATGGTGACCCCCAGGTTGTTGATGGTGGGGGATTCGGCGATGGTAATGCCGTTGAATGTCAATGGGAGGCGGTTAACTGGACCAGCCATATAAATACTGTGGCTACAAGAGCAGGTCAGAGGCTGGGTATTCTGCGGCGAGTGACTCACCTCCTGACTCCCCAAAGCCTTTCCACCATCTACAAGGCACAAGTCAGGAGTGTGATGGGTATAGAGGGATATGGGCCAAGTGCAGGCAATTGGGACTAGCTTAGTGGTATAAACTGGGCGACATGGACATGTTGGGCCGAAGGGCCTGTTTCCATGTTGTAAACTTCTATGACTCTATGACTCTATACGACTCTGTCACTCGTGGGCACTTGGTCGATCAATGGAGTAAATTCTACGACACTTTGCTCCAGGCACAGAGCTTCACCCAACGGGAGCTCGTATCGGAAATTCGGGCACGGGTGTGTCTGAGTCACAGCCCGCATGAGTTTTGGTCAATTAAATTGTACGGATGGAAAAATGGTGCAAATCGGGAACAGTGACCTCTGTCTCCTGAATTCTTGAGCCGCGGTTCCATTGACCGCACTGGGATGATTAATCTGTAGGATTTGCCCCAGTTTTGTATTTAATGGGCTTCAACCGAGGCAACCGAGGCGAACGGGGCCCTCTGGTGGTGACTTTGCTCATATTGCAGTTGGAAATTGGAGATTAAAAGGGGAAAGAGAGTCATCATGGTCTTGAAATTCGAGCTATAAGAAGAACATAAGAACATAAGAAATTGGAGCAGGAGTAGGGCAATCGGCCCCTCGAGCCTGCTCCGCCATTCAATAAGATCATGGCTGATCTGATCCCAACCACAAATCTAAAGAACACAAGAAGTCGGAGCAGGACCCGGCCACATAGCCCCTGGGCCCTCTCCGCCACCCACAGGGCATTGACCGATCCGAACTCAGCTTCATGTCCAATTTCCTGCCCGTTCCCCATAACCCCTAATTCCCTTTACTTCTAGGAAACTGTCTATTTCTGTTTTAAATTTATCTAATGATGTAGCTTCCACAGCTTCCTGGGGCAGCAAATTCCACAGACCGACCACCCTCTGAGTGAAGAAGTTTCTCCTCATCTCAGTTTTGAAAGAGCAGCCCCTTATTCTAAGATTATGCCCCCTAGTTCTAGTTTCACCCATCTTTGGGAACATCCTTACTGCATCCACCCGATCAAGCCCCTTCACAATCTTATATGTTTCAATAAGATCGCCTCTCATTCTTCTGAACTCCAATGAGTAGAGTCCCAATCTACTCAACCTCTCCTCATATGTCCGCCCCCTCATCCCCGGGATTAACCGAGTGAACCTTCTTTGTACTGCCTCGAGAGCAAGTATGTCTTTTCTTAAGTATGGAGACCAAAACTGTATGCAGTATTCCAGGTGCGGTCTCACCAATACCTTATATAACTGCAGCAATACCTCCTTGTTTTTATATTCTATCCCCCTAGCAATAAAAGCCAACATTCCGTTGGCTTTCTTGATCACCTGCTGCACCTGCATACCAACTTTTTGATTTTCTTGCACTAGGACCCCCAGATCCCTTTGTACTGCAGTACTTTCCAGTCTCTCGCCATTAAGAAAATAACTTGCTCTCTGATTTTTCCTGCCAAAGTGCATAACCTCACATTTTCCAATATTATATTGCATCTGCCAAATCTCCGCCCACTCACCCAGCCTGTCTATATCCCCTTGCAGGTTTTTTATGTCCTCCTCACTCTCTACTTTCCCTCCCATCTTTGTATCATCTGCAAATTTTGATATGTTGCACTCGGTCCCCTCCTCCAAATCGTTAATATAGATTGTAAAGAGTTGGGGACCCAGCACCGACCCCTGTGGAACACCACTGGTTACTGGTTGCCAGTCCGAAAATGAACCATTTATCCCAACTCTCTGCTTCCTGTTCGATAACCAATCCTCCACCCATGCCAGAATATTACCCCCAATCCTGTGATTTTTTATCTTAAGTAATAATCTTTTATGTGGCACCTTGTCGAATGCCTTCTGGAAGTCTAAATACACTATGTCCACTGGTTCCCCTTTATCCACCCTATACGTTATATCCTCGAAGAACGCAAGCAAATTTGTCAGACATGACTTCCCCTTCATAAAGCCATGCTGACTTTGTCCTATTAAATTATGCTTATCTAAATGTTCCGTTACTGTCTCCTTAATAATAGACTCCAAAATTTTACCCACCACAGATGTTAAGCTAACTGGCCTATAATTTCCAGCCTTCTGCCTACTACCCTTTTTAAATAACGGTGTTACATTAGCAGTTTTCCAATCTGCCGGGACCTCTCCTGAGTCCAGGGAATTTTGGAAAACTATCACCAAAGCATCCACAATCCCTACTGCCACTTCCCTCAAGACCCTAGGATGGAAGCCATCAGGTCCAGGGGATTTATCCGCCTTGAGTCCCATTATTTTACTGAGTACCATCTCCTGAGTGATTTTAATCGTATTTAGCTCCTCCCCCCCGAGAGTCCCCTGTTTGTCCAGTGTTGGGATATTCTTAGTGTCCTCTACTGTAAAGACTGAAACAAAATATTTGTTCAGCATTTTTGCCATCTCCATGTTTCCCACCATTAATTTCCCGGTCTCATCCTCTAAGGGACCTATGTTTGCCTTAGCCACCCTTTTTCTTTTTATATAACTATAGAAACTCTTGCTATCTGTTTTTATATTTTTTGCTAATTTCTTTTCATAATCTAACTTCCCTTTCTTAATCAATCCTTTAGTTACTTTTTGCTGTCTTTTGAAGAATTCCCAATCTTCTATCCTCCCACTAAGTTTGGCTACCTTATATGTCCTTGTTTTTAGTCGGATACTATCCTTGATTTCTTTACTTAGCCACGGATGGCTGTCATTTCTTTTACACCCTTTTTTCCTCAGTGGAATATATTTATTTTGAAAGTTGTAAAATAACTCCCTAAATGAACACCAGTGCTCATGTACCGTCTTACCCTTTAATCTATTTTCCCAGTCCACTTTAATCAATTCCGCTCTCATACCATCATAGTCTCCTTTATTCAAGCTCAGTACGCTTGTTTGAGAATCAACCTTCTCACCCTCTAATTGGATATGGAATTCAACCATGTTGTGGTCGCTCGTTCCAAGGGGATCCTTAACTAGGACATTATTAATTAATCCTGACTCATTACACAGGACCAGGTCCAAGGTTGCCTGCCCCCTTGTAGGATCAGTTACATACTGCTCAAGAAATCCATCCCTGATGCACTCAATGAACTCGTCCTCAAGGCTGCTCTGCCCAATTTGATTTGTCCAGTTAATATGATAATTAAAATCCCCCATAATTATGGCTGTTCCCTTATTACATGCCCCGACTATCTCCTGATTAATACTTCTTCCAGCAGAGTTGCAACTATTAGGAGGCCTATATACTACGCCCACTAATGTTTTTTTTCCCTTATTATTCCTTATCTCCACCCAAACTGTTTCATTATCTTGATGCTTTGTCCCAATATCATTTCTCTGTATTACAGTGATTCCTTCCTTTATTAACATAGCCACCCCACCTCCCCTTCCTTCCCGCCTGTCCTTCCTGATTGTTAAATACCCTGGCATATTTAATTCCCAGTCGTTGTCACCCTGCAGCCATGTTTCTGTAATGGCCACAAGATCATACCCATACGTAGTTATTTGTGCCGTTAACTCGTCCATTTTATTACGAATGCTACGTGCATTCAGATAAAGAACTTTCAAATCTGTTTTGTGACGCTTAGTTCCTGCTTTTTCCTTTTTTAACACTTTACCTATTACTCCATACCTTCTGTCCCTTCCTGTTACGCTTTCCTCTCTCTCCCTGCTCAGGTTCCCAACCCCCTGCCACTTTAGTTTAAACCCTCCCCAACAGCACTAGCAAACACTCCTCCTAGGACAGCAGTCCCGGCCCTGCCCAGGTGCAGACCATCCGGTTTGTACTGGTCCCACCTCCCCCAGAACCGTTTCCAGTGTCCCAGGAATTTGAATCCCTCCCCCTTGCACCATTCCTCTAGCCACGTATTCATTTGAAATATCCTCCTATTTCTACTCTGACTAGCACGTGGCACTGGCAGCAATCCTGAGATTACTACCTTTGAGGTCCTATTTTTTAATTTACCTCCTAACTCCCTATATTCTGCTTTTAGGACCTCATCCCCTTTTTTACCTATATCGTTGGTGCCTATGTGCACCACGACAGCTGGCTGTTCGCCCTCCCCCTCCAAAATGTTCTGTAGCCGCTCCGAGACATCCTTGATCCTTGCACCAGGGAGGCAACACACCATCCTGGAGTCTCGGTTGCGGCCGCAGAAACGCCTGTCTATTCCCCTTACAATTGAGTCCCCTATCACTATAGCTCTGCCACTCTTTTTCCTCCCAGCCTGTGCAGCAGAGCTACCCGTGGTGCCAGGAAGTTGGCTGCTGCTGCCTTCCCCTGATAAGTCATCCCCCCCAACAGCATCCAAAGTGGCATATCTGTTTGAGAGGGGGATGGCCACAGGGGACCCCTGCACTACCTGCCTGCATCTCTTACTCTTCCTGGTGGTCACCCATTCACTTCCTGCCTGTATACCCTTTACCTGCGGTGTGACCAACTCGCTAAACGTGCTATCCACGAGTTTCTCTGCAAGGGTACAAGGGCGCCCAATATGGCGGGCGGTGTGCGCGCACAAACTGACCCCCGACTGCACCATGTGCCATATTGGTACAGGCATCAAAAGAGGAGTCCAGGGCCTCCATCTGAAACAAGCTTTAGACTCTTTGCATATGCAAATAAAAAAGAAAGACTTGCATTTATGTGGCACCTTTCATGGCCTCAGAATGTCCCAAAGTGCTTTACAGCCAATGAGACACTTTTGAAGTGTAGTCACTGGTGTAATGTGGGAAACGCGGCAACTATTTTGGGCACAGCAAGATCCCACAAACAGCAAAGAGATAAATGAGTGCATTGTCTGTTTTAGTGGTGTCTGTTGTGGGATAAATATTGGCCTGGAAACCAGGGAGAACATTATCACATTGCTGTCTGTGGGATCTTGCTGTGGGCAAATTGGCTGCCGCGTTTCCTACATTACAATAGTGACTACACTTCAAAAGTACTTCATTGGCTGTGAAGCACTTTGGGATGTCCTGAGGTCGTTAAAGGTGCCATGTAAATGCAAGGCTTTTCTTCCATTTCTTCCAGTCCTTGGAGAGGGTGCAGAGGAGATTTACTAGAATGATATCAGGGATGAGGGACTTCATTATGTGGCGAGATTAGAGAAGCTGGGACTGTTCTCCTCAGAGCAGGGAAGATTAAGGGGAGATTTAACTGAGGTGTTCAAAATTATGAGCAGTCTTCAAATCTGCCGTCATCACCCCCCTCCTCAAAAAACCCACCCTTGACCCCTCTGTCCTTGCAAGCTACCGCCCCATCTCCAACCTCCCTTTCCTCTCCAGAGTCCTTGAACGTGTTGTCACCTCCCAAATCCGTGCCCATCTTTCCTGCAACTCCATCTTTGAATCCCTCCAATCAGGTTTCCGCCCCTGCCACAGTACTAAAATGGCCCTTATCAAAGTCACAAATAGCATCCTGTGTGACTGTGACCGTGGTAATCTATCTCTCCTCAACCTTCTTCGCTTGTCTGCAGCCTTTGACATGGTTGACCACACCATCCTCCTTCAATGACTCTCCTCCGTTGTCCAGCTGGGTGGGACTGCGCTCGCCTGGTTCCATTCTTATCTATCCAGTCATAGCCAGAGAATCACCTGCAATGGCTTCACTTCCTGCTCCCGCAGCATAAATTTTGGAGCCCCCCAAGGATCTATCCTTGACCCCCTCCTATTTCTCATCTACATGCTGCCCCTCGGGGACATCATCCGAAAACACGACGTCAGGTTCCACATGTACGCTGATGACACCCAGCTCTACCTCACAACCACCTCTCTCGACCCCTCCACTGTCTCTCATTTGTCATACTGCTTGTCTGATACTGGATGAGCAAAAATTTCCTCCAACTAAATATTGGGAAGACCGAAGCCATTGTCTTCGGTCCCCGCCACAAACTCCGTTCCCTGACCACCGACTCCATCCCTCTCCCTGGCCACTGTCTGAGGCTGAACCAGACCGTTCGCAACCTTGGTGTCCTATTTGACCCTGAGATGAGCTTCCGACCACATATCCGCTCCATCATCAAGACCGCCGACTTCCACCTCCGTAACATCGCCCGTCTCCGCCCCTCCCTCAGCTCATCTGTTGCTGAAACCCTCTTCCATGCCTTTGTTACCTCTAGACTAGACTATTCTAATGCTCTCCTGACTGGCCTCCCATCTTCCACCCTCCATAAACTTGAGCTCATCCAAAAACTCTGCTGCCCCGTATACTAACTCGCACCAAGTCCCGTTCACCCATCACCCCCTGTGCTCACTGACCTACATTGGCTCCTGGTCCAGGAACACCTCGATTTTAACATTCTCATCCTTGTTTTCAAATCCCTCCATGGCCCCAACCCCTCCCTATCTCTGTAACCTCCTCCAGTCCTACAACCCTCCGAGATCTCTGCGCTCCTCCAATTCTGACTTCTTGAGTATCCCCGATTTTAATCACTCCACCATTGGCGGCTTTGCCTTCAGCTGCCTAGGCCCTAAGCTCTGGAATTCCCTCCCTAAACCTCTCCGCCTCTCTACCTCTCTTTCTCCTCCTTTAATATACTTCTTAAAACCTACCTCTTTGACCAAGCTTTTGGTCACCTGTCCTAATATCTCCTTATGTGGCTCGGTGTCAAATTTTGTTTGAAAATCACTCCTGTGAAGCACCTTGGGATGTTTTATCACGTTAAAGGCGCTAAATAAGAACATTAGAAATAGGAGCAGAAGTCGGTAATTCGGCCCCTCGAGCCTGCTCCGCCATTCAGTAAGACCATGGCTGATCTTCGACCTCGACCCCACTTTCCCGCCCGATCCCCATATCCCTTGATTCCCTTAGAGTCCAAAAATCCATCAATCTCAGCCTTAATATACTCAACGACTGAGCATCCACAGCCCTCCGGGATAGAGAATTCCAAAGATTCACAACCCTCTGAGTGAAGAAATTTCTCCTCATCTTAGTCCAAAATGATCAAGCCCCCTCAGAATCTTATATGTTTCAATGAGGTCACCTCTCATTCTTCTAAACTCCAGAGAGTATAGGCCCATTATACTCAATCTCACCTCATTGGACAACCCTCTCATCCCACGAAATCAATCTAGTGAACCTTGATTGCACCGCCTCTAAGGCAAGTATATCCTCCCTTCGGTAAGGAGACCAAAACTGTTCACAGTACTCCAGGTGAAGTCTCACTAAAGCCCTGTATAATTGCAGCAAGGCTTCCTTACCCTTGTACTCCAACCCCCTTGCAATAAAGGCCAACATACCATTTACATTCCTAATTGCCTGCTGTATCTGCAAGTTAACTTTCTGTGTTTCGTGTACACAGACACCCAAATCCCTCTGAACATCAACATTTAATAGTTTCTCACCATTTAAAAATTATTCTGTTTTTCTATTCGTTCTACCAAAGTGAATAACCTCACATTTCCCCACATTATACTCCATCTGCCACCTTCTTGCCCACTCACCTAATCTGTCTATATCCCTTTGCAGACTCTTTGTGACCTCCTCACAACTTACATTCCCACCTAGCTTTGTGTTGTCAGCAAACTTGGATACATTACACTCGGTCCCTTCATCTAAGGTCATTAATATCGATTGTAAATAGCTGAGGCCCAAGCACTGATCCTTGTGGCCCCCCACTAGTTACAGCCTGCCAACCTGAGAATGACCCGTTTATCCCTACTCTCTGTTTTCTGTCCGTTAACCAATCCTCTATCCATGCTAATATATTACCCCCAACTCCATGAGTTCTTATCTTGTGTAACAACCTTTCGTGTGGCACCTTATCGAATGCCTATTGAAAATCCAAATATACTACATCCACTGGTTCCCCTTTATCTACCCTGCTAGTTACATCCTCAAAAAACTCTAATGGATTTGTCAAACACAATTTCACTTTCATAAAACCATGTTGATTCTGCCTAATCATATTATTATTTTCTAAGTGTCCTGTTACTACGTCCTTAATAATGGATTCCAGCTTTTTCCCGATGGCTGATGTCAGGCTAACTGGCCTGTAGTTTCCTGTTTTCTCTCGCTCTCCTTTCTTGAATAGTGGGGCCGTTCTTGAATCTAGAGGAATTTGGAAGATCACAACCAATGCATCCACTATCTCTGCAGCCACCTCTTTTAGAACCCTTGGATGTAGGCCATCAGGTCCAGGGGATTTGTTGGCTTTTAGTCCCATTAATTTCTCCAGTACTTTTTCTCTGCTGATATTAATTACTTTAAGTTCCTCACTCTCATTAGACGTTTGGTTCCCAACTTTTTCTGGTATGTTTTTTGTGTCTTCTACTCTGAAGATAGATGCAAAATATTTGTTTAACGTCTCTGCCATTTCCTGATTCCCCATTATAATTTCTCCTGTCTCAGCTTCTAAGGGACCCATGTTTACTTTCACCACTCTCTTCCTTTTTATATACTTGTAGAAGCTCTTACAATCTGCTTTTATATTTGTTGCTTGTTTATTCTCATATCCTATTTTCTCCCTCTATCAATTTTTTGATCATCCTTTGCTGGTTTCTAAAACTCTCCCAATCCTCAGCCTTACGACTCTTCTTGGCAACATTATAAGCCTCTTCTTTTAATCTAATACTATCCTTAACTTCTTTAGTCAGCCATGGATGGATCACTTTTCCCATGGAGTTTTTATTTCTCAATAGAATCATAGAATCATAGAAAGGTTACAGCACAGAAGGAGGCCATTCGGCCCATCAAGTCCGCGCCGGCTCTCTGTAAGAGCAATCCAGCTAGTCCCACTCCCCCGCCCTTTCCCCGTAGCCCTGCAATTTTTTTTCCTTCAAGTACTTATCCAATTCCCTTTTGAAAGCCACAATTGAATCTGCCTCCACCACTCTTTCAGGCAGTGCATTCCAGATCATAACCACTCGCTGCGTAAAAAAGTTTTTCCTCATGTCATCTTTGGTTCTTTTCCCGATCACCTTAAATCTGTGTTCTCTGGTTCTCGACCCTTCCGCCAATGAAAACAGTTTCTCTCTATCTACTCTGTCCAGACCCCCTTCATGATTTTGAACACCTCTATGAAATCTCCTCTCAACATTCTCTGCTCTAAGAAGAACAACCCCAGTTTCTCCAGTCTATCCACGTAACTGAAGTCCCTCATCCCTGGAATCATTCTAGTAAATCTTTTCTGCACCCTCTCTGAGGTCTTCACATCCTTCCTAAAGTGTGGTGCCCAGAACTGGACACAATGCTCCAATAGTGTTTTGTAAAGGTTCATCATAGCCTCCTTGCTTTTGTACTCTAAGCCCAGGATCCTGTATGCTTTTTTAACCATTTTCTCAACTTGCCCTGCCATCTTCGACAATCTGAACACATACACCCTCAGGTGGAATGGAATATATATTCGTTGAGAATTATGGAATATTTGTTTAAATGTTCACCATTGCTTAGAACCATAGAACCATAGAAAAGATACAGCACAGAAAGGGGCCATTCGGCCCATCGTGTCCGCGCCGGCTCGAAGAACAACCAGGTGCCCATTCTAATCCCGCCTTCCAGCACTCGGTCCGTAGCCCTGCAACTTACAGCACTTTAGGTGCAGGTCCAGGTACTTTTTAAAAGAGTTGAGGGTCCCTGCCTCTACCACCAATTCGGGCAGCGAATTCCATACACCCACCGCCCTCTGGGTAAAAAAGTTTTTCCTCGTGTCCCCTCTAATCCTTCCGCCAATCAGCTTAAATCTATGTCCTCTAGTTCTTGAACTCTCCGCTAGGGGAAACAGGTACTTCCTGTCTACTCTATCTGGGCCCCTCATAATTTTGTACACCTCAATCAAGTCTCCCCTCAGCCTCCTCTGCTCCAAGGAAAACAACCCCAGCCTATCCAATCTCTCCTCGTAGCTGCAATTTTCAATCCCTGGCAACATTCTTGTAAATCTTCTCTGCACTCTCCCCAGAGCAATTACGTCCTTCCTGTAATGTGGTGACCAGAACTGCACACAATACTCCAGCTGTGGCCTTATCAATGTTTTATACAGTTCCATCATTACATCCCTGCTTTTGTATTCTATACCTCGGCTAATAACGGAGAGCATTCCGTATGCCTTCTTCACAACCTTATCTACCTGTACTGCCACCTTCAGGGACCTGTGCACATGCACTCCAAGGTCTCTCACTTCCTCTACCCCTCTCAATATATTCCCGTTTACTGCGTATTCCCTTTTACTGATTGCCCTCCCTAAGTGCATTACCTCACACTTCTCCGGGTTGAACTCCATTTGGCACTTTTCCGCCCACTCCACCAACCCATTGATATCTTCTTGGAGTCTACAGCTATCCTCTTCACTATGAACTACATGGCCAATTTTTGTGTTGTCTGCAAATTTGCCAATCGTGTCCCCTACATTCAAGTCCAAATCATTAATATATACCACAAACAGCAAGGGACCCAACACTGAGCCCTGTGGCATACCACTGGAAATGGATTTCCATTCGCAAAGACATCCATCGACTTTTACCCTTTGTTTCCTGTTACTGAGCCAATTTTGGATCCAATTTGCCACATTTCCCTGTATCCCATGGGCTTTTACCTTTCTGACCTGTCTGCCATGTGGGACCTTGTCAAATGCCTTACTAAAATCCATGTGGACAACATCCACTGCACTACCCTCATCAATCCTCCTTGTCACTTCCTCAAAGAATTCAATCAGATTTGTAAGGCATGACGTTCCCTGAACAAATCCATGCTGACTATCCCTGATTAAACCATGCCTTTCCAAGGGACAGTTTATCCTATCTCTCAGTATTGATTCACATAGTTTGCCCACCACCGAGGTAAGACTGACCGGCCTATAATTGTTCGGCCTTTCCCTCGTACCCTTTTTAAACAATGGTACTACGTTTGCCGTCTTCCAGTCCTCCGGTACCTCCCCTGTATCTGGTGAGGATTGGAAAATGATCCTCAGAGCATCCGCTATTTCCTCCCTGGCTTCCTTCACTAGCCTGGGAAACAATCCATCCGGCCCTGGTGACTTATCAACTTTCAAGGATTCCAGTCCCTCTAGTACTTCCTCTCTCGTAATGTTTACCTTATCCAATATTTCACACCTCTCCTCTTTAACTACTATGTTCAGATCATCCCTTTCCTTTGTGAATACGGAGACAAAATATTTATTTAAAACCCTACCCACATCCTCTGCATCTACACACAAGTTACCCTTATCATCCCTGATAGGTCCCACCTTTTCCTTAGCTATCCTCTTGTTCTTAATGTACTGAGAAAACACCTTTGGGTTTTCTTTGATCTTACTAGTTAATATTTTTTCATGCCCTCTCTTTGCTTTCCTTATTTCCTTTTTTACATCATCCCTGTACTTTCTATACTCCTCTCGGCTTTCTGCAATATTTCGTTTTCTGTGACAGTCATAAGCTTTCTTTCTCTGCTTTATCTTGCCCCGTATACTTCTAGACAACCAGGGGGCTCTAAATTTGGCAGTGCCACCCTTTTTCTTTGAGGGGACGTGTCTGCATTGTACCTGTAGAATTTCACTTTTTAGTGCCTCCCACTGGCTTGCCACTGATTTCTCCTCAAGTAGTTGTGTCCAGTCCACTTCTGCCAAATCACCTCTTAGTTCTGTAAAATTTGCCTTCCCCCAATTTAAAACGTTTACTCCTGATTTAACTCTGCCCTTTTCCATAGTAATGCTAAAACTAACTGAATTGTGGTCACTATCCCCAATATCACTTCACTGTCACTTCACCCACTTGCCCATCTTCATTTCCCAGGACTAAATCTAGAATTGCATCCCCTCTTGTTGGGCTTGTCACGTGGCTAAAAAAGTTCTCCTGGACACCGATCAAGAATTTTGTGCCCTCTGTGCCCCTCACACTGTTTGAATCCCAGTTGATGTTAGGGTAGTTGAAGTCCCCTACTATAATTGCCCTCTTATTTTTGCACTCAGAAATTTGCCTACATATTTGTTCTTCTATCTCCCTTTCGCTATTCGGGGGTCTATAGTACACTCCTAGTAGTGTGACTGCCTCTTTTTTATTTCTTAGCTCAACCCATATGGCCTCGATTGATGGTCCATTTAGCATATCATCCCTTCTCACAACTGTAATTGATTCTTTAACCAATAATGCTACCCCTCTCCATTTTTATCACCCACTCTATCCTGCCTGAAAACTTTATATCCAGGGATATTGAGCTGCCAATTATCCCCCTCTTTAAGCCAGGTTTCCGTTATAGCAATGATGTCATGCTGCCATGTGTCTATCTGCCGTGATATATTTTAATCTAATTTACCAATCTACCTTAGCCAACTCGCCCCATAATTGGTTTTGTTTAAGTTTAAGACTCTAATTTTTGACGTAAGTATATCACTCTAAAACTCAACATGAAATTCTATCATATTATGATCACTCTCCCCCAGAGGATCCTTTACTATGAAATTACTGATTAACCCTGTCTCATTACACAAGACAGGATCTAAAATGGCTTGTTCCCTGGTTGGTTTCACACGTATTTATCTAGAAAACTGTCTCATAGAAACATAAAAAATAGGAGCAGGACTAGGCCATTCGGCCCTTCGAGCCTGCTCCACCATTCAATATGATCATGGCTGATCCTCTATCTCAGTACCCATATTCCCGTGCTCTCCCCATATCCCTTGATGCCTTTTGTGCATAGAAATCTATCTGTCTCCTTCTTAAATATATTCAGTGATTGGCCTCCACAGCCTTCTAGGGTAGAGAATTCCACAAGTTCACCACCCTCTAAGTGAAGAAATTTCTCCTCATTTCAGTCCTAAATGTCCTACCCCGTATCCTGAGACTGTGACCCCTGGTTCTGGACCCCCCCAGCCAGGGGAAATATCCTCCCTGCATCCAGTCTGTCCAGCCCTGTCAGAATTTTATACGTTTCAATGAGATCCCCTCTCATTCTTCTAAACTCTCTGATGCATTCCATGAACTCGTCCTTGAAACTACCTTTGCCAATTTAATTTGCCCAGTCTATATGAAGATTAAAGTCACCCATGATTATTGCATTACTTTTGTTGCAAGCTTTTCTTATTTCTTGATTAATACCCTGACCAACGGTATAGCTACTGTTAGGAAACTATTCCCACCAGTGTTTCCTGCCCCTTGTTATTTCTTACCCAGACTGATTCCACTTCCTGATCTTCCAAGCCAAGATCCCCTCCCACTTATCTCATCCTTTATTATCAGGGGCTACCCCCACCCACCTTTTCCATTCTGCCTGTCTTTTCGAAAAGTCCAGTGCCCTGGAATATCTAGTTCCCGACCTTGGTCACCCTGCAACCACGTCTCAGTGGATCAAACCCATTTATCTCTTATTTGTGCCACTAATTCGTCTATCTTGTTATGAATGCTTCGTGCGTTCAGATAAAGCGATTTTAATTTTAACTTTTTACTATTTTTCTCTGATTTGACCTTATTCACTGAGGCACTGTTACCGTTAAACTCTCTGTCCCTTCCTGTCGCACTCTGCTTATCTTTACCCAAATTGCTACGTTGCATATCAATGCAAGCTGTTGTTGTTGTTGTTGTTGTTGTTGTTGTTGTTGGACAGTGTAACTCGGGAGACACTGTTTCCAGTGATGGGAGGGTCAGTAACCAAAGGACACAGGTTTAAGATAATTGGCAAAATAGCCAGAGGTGAGAGGAGGAGAAATGTTTTTACGCAGCCAGTTGTTCTGATCTGGAATGCGCTGCCTGAAAGGGCGGTGGAAGCAGATTCAATAATAACTTTCAAAAGGGAATTGGATAAATACTTGAAAAGGAAAAAATTTGCAGGGCTCTGGGGGAAAGAGCAGGGGGAGAGTGGGAGTAATTGGACAGCCCTTTCAAAAGAGCTGGCACAGGCACGATGGGCCGAGTGGCTTCCTTCTGTGCTGTAAGATTCTATGATTCTATTTGATGGGGATACTGTGTGATGTTTGCAAGGGTCAGGGGGTCAAAGACTATATTATCGTCTCACATCATTTTCTCGTTCTGACTCACCAATGAGTTAAACTTACTTTGTGGAACCAACTTAATGTTCAAAAAAAGATCAGAGAAAGAACAAAAAAAAACGAGGTAAATCTTGTTGCCTTATGGATTAAACAAAAATAGCTTCAGGGAATGTTTTCAAAGAATGAAAGTAGCGAACCAGAAAGGTTGTAACGGTGGGAGAAAGGTCCAGCTAGTGGGAGTTTCAGACATAAAATATAAATAGTCCATTGGATAGATAGTTAACCTTTGCAGCAAGTGAGGCCTGTAAGTAATCAAAAGGGCTAATGGAATGTTGGCCTTTATCTCAAGGGGGGCTGGATTACAAAGGGGAGGAAGTGATGCTTCATTTGTGAAGAGCCTTGGTCAGACCCCATCTGGAATACCGGGTTCAGTTTTAGAAACATAGGGACATATGAACAGGAGTTGGCCATTCAGCCCCTCGGGCCTGTTCTGACATTCTATTAGATCATGGCTGATCTGTACCTCAATTCCACTGAGTCACCTTTGCTCCCATTCCCGTGTTACCCTTATCTAACAAAAATCTATCGATCTCAGTCTTAAAAATTTCAATTGTCCCCCAGCATCCACAGCCTTTTGTGGGGGGAGTGTTCCAGATTTCCACTACCCTTTGTGTGAAGAAGTGCTTCCTGATTTCACCCCTGGGAAAACTCAAAGGAATACAAGCCAAGTTATATACTTAAAAAGGAAAACTTTTCAGGGCTATGGAGAAAGAGCAGGACAGGCGACCAAACGCTTGGTCAAAGAGGTAGGTTTTAAGGAGCGTCTTGAAGGAGGAGAGAGAGGCGGAGAGGTTTAGGGAGGGAATTCCAGAGCTTAAGGCCCAGGCAACTGAAGGCACGGCCGCCAATGGTGGAGCGATGGAAATCGGGGATGCGCAATAGGCCAGAATTGGAGGAGCGCAGAGATCTCGGAGAGTTGTAGGGCTGGAGGAGGTTACAGAGATAGGGAAATAGATTCTATCACTAATCTTTTTCTCACAGTGGATATCCCCCCACCTGGAGAATTGGAGGACAGGTTGCAACGGACGAATTAGTGGCCAGGGCTGGTATCCAGGGTGCCTGAGATATGTTTCCAGTGGCATGGGTGCCCGACCATGATATTCAAATCCAGTGACCTCCTCCTGACCCCTCAAGCTTTGGCAGCGTCAGTCCTGGAGGTCACAGGCGGCCACAACCGACGCTAATACTTGGGACGGACGGTCCAAGTGTTTTCTGTTCCTCGTTTTCAAGCATTGGTCACTGAGGCTCATGAACTCTCCTCTTTGTACCTCCTACCCTGCCTTTCTTCCTTCTCGCATCCTTACTCAAAGCACCATCTCTTCTCATCCATTGGTAACACTCTTCCCTCTGGAGGCAAAAGGTTGAGGGTTCGAGCCCCGCTCCAGAGACTTGAGCAGAAAAATCTAGGCTGACACTCCCAGTGCCAGTACTGAGGGAGTGCTGCACTGTCGGAGGTGCTGTCTTTCAGATGAGACGTTAAACCGAGGCCCCGTCTGCCCTCTCAGGTGGACACAAAAGATCCCATGGCCACTATTTCGAAGAAGAGCAGGGGAGTTCTCCCCGGTGTCCTGGCCAATATTTATCTCCCAACCAACATCACCAAAACAGAGTATCTGGTCATTATCTCGTTGCTGTTTGTGGGATCTTGCTGTGCGCAAATTAGCTGCTGTGTTTCCTACATTACAACAGTGACTACGCTTCAAAAATACTTCATTGGCTGTAAAATGCTTTGGGATGTCCTGAAGGTATATAAATGCAAAAAAAAAAGTTGCCTTGCAAAAAGCAGACTCGGGTGTTCAGAGAGATTTGGGTGTCCTTGTCACAAAACACAGAAAGTTAACATGCAGGTACAGCAAGCAGTTAGGAAGGCAAATGGCATGTTGGCCTTTATTGCAAGGGGGTTGGAGTACAAGAGTAAGGAAGTCTTACTACAGTTGTACAGGGCTTTGGTGAGACCTCACCTGGAGTACTGTGTACAGTTTTGGACTCCTTATGTAAGGAAGGACATACTTGCTTTAGAGACGGTGCAACGAAGGTTCACTAGATTGATTCCTGGGATGAGAGGGTTGTCCTGTGAGGAGAGATTGAGTAGAATGGGCCTATACTCTCTGGAGTTCAGAAGAATGAGAGGTGATCTCATTGAAACGCATAAAATTCTTAGAGGGCTTGACAGGGTAGATGCTGAGAGGCTGTTTCCCTGGCTGGAGAATCTAGAATTAGGGGACATAGTCTCAGGCTAAGGGGTTGGACATTTAGGACTGAGATGAGGAGGAATTTCTTCACTCAGAGGGCTGTGAATCTTTGGAATTCTCTACCCCAGAGGGCTGTGGATGCTGAGTCGTTGAGTATCTTCAAGGCCGAGATGGATAGATTTTTGGACTCTCGGGGAATCAAGGGACATGGGGATCGGGCGGGAAAGGGGAGTTGGGGTCGAAGATCAGCCATGATCTTATTGAATGGCGGAGCAGGCTCAGAGGGGCCGTACGGCCCACTCCTGTTTCTCATGCTCTTATGTCGACTCCTGGAATAATGCGGCATTGAGCCTAAACTACCACCAGAGGGCAGTGCCCCACCATGTTACAATGGGGCTTCTCCCCTCGGCCCTCGTGAAAGGAGCCGTTGGTTTTCCAGATATTCCCCAAACGGCCATCTCCGAGTCCTAAAACCTGCGGCTCTGTCACTCTGCAGCAATTCATCACTTAAAGAATATATTTAAAACAGCATTTGTTAGATTTCAGCTCAGTGCCCTGACCCTGATCCAGCACCTCCCTGACAGGAACAACTCATTAAATCGCAATTTATACCTCCTGACAATTTGATTTGTCAATAGCGATTTTTTTTTGTTTGTTTTGTTTTCTTTTCTCTCATTCGGGGAGAATGTCTTTTATCCATGGCCGCTTCTGTGGTCAGAAAGACGGAGGGAGAGAGGGAAGGAGGGAGGGAAGGAGAGAGGGAGGGAGAGAGGGAAGGAAGGAGAGAGGGAAGGAGGGAGGGAAGGCGGGAGGGAGGGAGGGAAGGAGAGAGCGAGGGAAGGAGGGAGGGAGGGAGGGAGGGAAGGAGAGAGAGAGGGAAGGAGGGAGGGAGGGAATGGGAGAGAGAGGGAAGGAAGGAGGGAAGGAGGGAGGGAGGGAAAGAGGGAAGGAGAGTGAGGGAAGGAGGGAGAGAAGGCGGGAGGGAGGGAGGGAGGGAGGGAAGGAGGGAAAGAGGGAGGGAGGGAGGGAAGGAGAGAGAGAGGGGAAGAGGGAGGGAAGGCTCGGAAACATTGTACCCTGTCGGTGGGATTTAAGTTAATGTTTTTTAATGTGACGCGATGTCACGCTGATTATAGATCTTTCCTTCGTTCTACTTTGGTTTCATGAGAGAGAGAGAGAGAGAGGAGGGGGGAGGAGAGAGAGAGAGAGAGAGAGAGGAGGGGGGGGAGGAGAGAGAGAGAGAGAGAGAGGAGGGGGGGGAGGAGAGAGAGAGAGAGGAGGGGGCGAGGAGAGAGAGAGAGAGAGAGAGGAAAACATTTTGGTTTCAGGATGGCGTTTTAATTGAAAGAAAGCAGAACCAGGTTCGTCCAGCTTCCTGGTGAAGCAGGTACAGCGGTGGGGAGGGGGGAGTTGGGGGGGTCAGGCCAACGCTACTCGAAGAGGCACAGGGAGAGGCACTGGGAGGGCAGCCCTGAACTTAGGTAAGTATTTAAGATAGCTTGAAAGGCCTAGTTGGGAGTTACACCCTCGAGGCAGGTCCCAGGTTTGATTCATGGATGCATGTAAGGGGAAGCTGGATAAGGACATGAGGGGAAAAGGAATAGAAGGATATGTTGATAGGGTGAGATGAAGTAGGGAGGGAGGAAGCTCGTGTGGAGCATAAAAACCGGCACGGACCTGTTGGGCCGAATGGCCTGTTTCTGTGCTGTAAATTCTGTGTACTGTGTCACTGAGAGCAAAGAGGTAGAAACTGCTTCCTCTGTCAAGTGGGTCGGTAACCAAAGGCCATAGATTTTAAATAATCGGCAAAAGACCTAGAATCATAGAATCATAGAATGGTTACATCACAGAAGGAGGCTATTCGGCCCATTGAGCCCCTGCCAGCTCTTTGTAAGAGCAATAAAGTTAGTCCCATCCCCCGCTGTTTCCCCACAGCCCTGCAAGTTTTTTCCCTTCAAGTATTTATCCAATTCCTTTTTGAAAGTTACTATTGAATCTGCTTCCACCGCCCTTTCAGGCAGCACATTCCAGATCATAACAACTCACTGAGTAAAAAAATGTTTCCTCATTTCGCCTCTGGCTCTGTTGCTGATCACCTTAAATCTGCGCCCTCTGGTTACCGACCCTTCTGCCACTGGAAACAGTTTCTCCCTATTTACTCTATCAAAGCTGTTCATAATTTTGAACACCTCTATTAAATCTCCCCTTAACCTTCTCTGCTCTGAGGAGAACAATCCCAGCTCCTCCAGTCTCTCCACATAACTGAAGTCCCTCACCCCTGGTACCATTCTAGTAAATTTCTTCTGCACCCTCTCTCTAAGGCCTCGACATCCTTCCTAAAGTGTGATGAGGTTATCTGGCCAGGTAAGTGCTGGGTGGGGTGGGGGCAGTTGCGGGGAGCAGGGGAGGGGAAAGGGTCTGAGGAGCTCGTGGTCGCGGGAAAGGGAAGGAGAGGCACTCCTGGCCCACTAGGAAACCTTTAAAACATCGCTTACCGGGGCCTCATCCCGCTCCGTGCACGACCCACGCGGGGTTAAAGTTCACGTCGGGGTCCGAAGGACGTCATCGAACCCTGACCTTTGAATGTTGTCAAGGCCCTCGTCTGCCTGGGTTGAGGGACTTCCAAACGGCCCCTGTCAAAATGGCACGGGGCACGATCGCGATGAGTACCTCTCTCCATAGGGGGTTGCCAACTCTGGTTGGGGGTATTCCTGGAGGTTTCATCACATGGCCTCCCATCCCTCCCCCACACTCCCGCCATTGGTCCAAATTCCGGGTGCCACGGCCTTCCCACGGCCAATTGGAAAGGGTACAAACTCTTTTGTTACCCAATTGGATTAATCTTGACTGCCAGTCAAACAGCCTTTTCTCCCCTGTCTTCAATATTTCTATAACTAATAATTGAAAATGTTCAAAGAAAATTTAAAAAACACTTTTTTGTTTAAGGCTCCAATGATTTCTCTTCTGGGTTTTTGCTCGCTGCAGTGGCCTGGAGATTAATCTTCAATTCCTGGAGACTCCAGGGCAATCCTGGAGAGTTGGCAACAACACTACGCTACTCCGATTTTTAACCCCCCCCCCTCGTATGCCCCGTTCTCCTCAGGGGGGGGCGGGGTGGGGGGGACGGGGTTTGAAATTGGGCCCTTTCGAAGTGTTCCGATGTCCTAAATAAAATGGAAGTTGAGGTTTAAAATGTGCTCTTACTCCCCAGTGCTGGGGTTTTGAAGGAGTGGGTCCTTGTAATCAGTTCAAGATGTGGACTTAAGACTTGGGCAGGACCAAAACCTGGGCTCGTCAAAAGAAAACAAAGAAAAAAAATCCAGTGCGATTTTAAGTAGAGCCAGCTGGGGCGGCTTTCTTGTTAAATACACCCAGAAAAAAAAGGTCATTAGGCAGCAGTGTGCTTTTAGAATCCACGTCAGCCTGTTCCCAGGGTCGGCTGAGAGAACGTTATCCTCTCAGCAATGCAATAGTATCCAGACATTAAATGTCTCTGGGACAGGACTCCATGTGGAAACACGAGAAAGATAAATGGGAAACAATGAGTTCTTAGCTCCCGGACATCCCATTTATACGTCTCTGCTAATGCAGGCTTTCTGGCTAATTGATTTTCTTATGTATCTATCATTCGGCCCACTGTACAGTGGCTTAAGAACAAAAAAAAACTCTGTACTCGTCCGTGTGCTGGGGAGTGTACGGTTACACCTAAACACAGCGGTGCCGGTTGTACAGGGGGTAGGCTGGCTGAGGCCATCTCCAGCTGACCGTGCTTGCGTTCCTAGACGTTGCCGTCTCCCATTGACCCCCCCGCAACATGGAACGTGATTTGTTGGGTGAGGATATCAAGGGTTACGGAGCCAAGGCGGGTAGATGGAGTTAAGATACAGATCAGCCCATGGTCTAAGTCAATGGCCGGAACAGGCCTGAGGGGCTGAATGGCCTCCCCCTGTTCCTCATTTCCTAACGACTCCATTGCCCAGGGGCTTACCCGCGTGTGAGGAGGTTGCTGCTGACAACCGTTACAGTCGAGGGCTCTCGTTTGTGCCCCTTTGGCAGTCGGCTCCCACGCCGTTAAGAGGCACTTTTATGTCGTCGACCCGCATTGCTCTCGGTCTGCCTCGTGGCCTCTCTTCCATGTCGCTGGTGAAGGTTCTGGTAAGGGGTCAGACTGTTAAGATTGGATAGCCTTGTGGTGAAAGATAGCATACTAGAGCCTGGTCTTCAGTTGCTTCCGAGCCTCTATTCGCAGAGATCCACATTACACCCACACCACACCCTAGACCGGCTCTCATATAAAAGGGAGAGTCCCCAATTGATACCCACCACCTGAATACAATTCACACTAATTGATATAAATCACATGGATACAATCAACAAGACTGAAGGGCAACGCATGTTCTCCATACCAGAAGAGTTGGCAGCGATCAATCAGCGGGACAGCAGGTGGGTGACCAGTCGGGTTGCGTAGAATCTCATTTAAGATTCCGCCCTGAGGCTTAACCTTCAGTGGTCTGCGAAGGGATCCAGAATCAAATCCATCGGTTGGCCGGCTCGCTACCTCGGTGCAATGCCATGTTTCTGAGCCGTATTTCGATATCATTGACGTTTCGTACACGTCACTGATACACATCCTGAGGGCAATACCCTGGGGTCAGGATTTCTATGTTCATAGCCACAGATGCGCAAATTCTCCCCCCCACCCACCCACCCACCCACCTCGCTCCTCCCCGTTGACCGCACCCAGTTCAGGTCCCAATCTGGGAAATAATGAAAGAAAGAAAGAAAGAACTTGGGCCTTCCATGACCTCAGGACGTCCCAAAGCGCTTTACAGCCAATGAGGTACTTTTTGAACTCTAGTCACTGTTGTAATGCAGGAAACGCGGCAGCCAATTTGCGCACAGCAAGATCCCACAAACAGCAATGAGATCATCATAGAATCATTGAATGATGCAGCATTGGAGGAGGCCATTTGGCCCATCGTGCCTGTGCTGGCTCTTTGAAAGAGCTGTCCAATTAGTCCCACTCCCCTTGCCCTTACCCTACACCACTGCAAATTTCTCCTTTTCAAGTAAATGTCCAGATATATAATGAATCAGATAATCTGTTTAAATGATGTTGGTTGAGGGATAAATATTGGCCAGGACACCGGGGAGTCTCTCACTCGTGGCTGGGGTGGGGGGTGGGGGGAAGGGGGGAGTCGGAGAGGACGCTAATGGCTGATTATCCCTGCGAGCTGACCACATGTCCATGTCCTGCTGCAGTGAGGGCCAAGGGGGACTGAAGGGGGAGGGGGAGGCAAAATCTTCCACAAAAAGAAAAAATCTTTTGCAGGAAAGAGCGGCCGATGTGGGGGAGTTACTGTACTCACAGGAGACGCATGCATCTCGGGTAGCCGATCATCTCCAGCCCTTCGTCCCACCACACATCCTCCGCCGTCAGACTCTGCGATTCCTTCGCCGCGCCATCACTGAGAGAAGGTGAAATCATCGAGCTCCCTCACCATGGGATTCTCTTCCCCAGCGCTTCCCTCCACCTTACTACTTCCATCTCCGTAACTCGCCAAGAGCAAACTCTTCAAACACATCCTCTGTCACCTTTTTCTACGATGTGGAGATGCCGGTGATGGACTGGGGTTGACAAATGTAAGGAATCTTAAGGGAACTGGGTTCCCTCCCAGTCGGGGAACACTTCAGCAGTCAAGGACATTCAGCCACCGACCTTCGGGTGAGCGTTCTCCAAGGCGGCCTTCGAGACACACGACAACGCAAAATCGTCGAACAGAAATTGATAGCTGAGTTCCGCGCCCACGAGAACGGCCTCAACCGGGATCTTGGGTTCACGTCACGCTACACGTAACCCCACCAGCGAAAAAAAGTTATCTGTTTTTAACACAACGGGTCATTCTCTGTCTTTCCCTTCCTTTCGGATGTTTCTCTCACTCTCTCTGTCTGTCTTTTTTGTTCTGGCCGTTTGTGTATTCGGTGGTCCTGTAGGTAACATCTCTCTGTCTGAACACTTTGATTGCCTTGACAACGGGCAGTTGGAAAGATTATCTGTAATCACCAGGTATTGTTCTCTGACTGTATATGCGGTAACCTTCATGGAATCCCACACTCACCTGACGAAGGAGAAAGCCTCCGAAAGCTTGTGATTTTCAAATAAAACAGTTGGACTATAACCTGGTGTAAGATTCCTTACATTTTTCTACCAAATCTCATTGGAGGTATGGTGGTGTCATGGTTACGTCACCGTATTAGTAATCCAGTTAGGCCTAAACTAATAATCGCCAGAGGAGGTGAATTCACAGTTTGAGAATTTGAATTCAGTTTAAAAATAAATTTGGTGCCAGTGAAAGTGACCGTGGAACTGTCGGATTGTTGTAAAAACCCAACTGGTTCACTAATGTCCTTTAGGGAAGGGAACCGGCCGTCCTTCCCCGGCCTGGGCCTATATGTGATGGGGGTGTGTGTAACAGGCATTCAAACAAATCCTTTGGGTGGGTGGTATGTGGGGGAGTTACTGTACTCACAGGAGACGCAGGTATTAAGGGATACGGGCCAAAGGCGGGTATATGGAGTTAGATCACAGATCAGCCATGATCTTATCAAATGGCGGAGCAGGCACGAGGGGCTGAATGGCCTCCTCCTGTTCCTATGTTCCGATGTATAATCGTCAGCCGATCTACTACTGCCCATTTTCCGTCCCATTGAAGTTGAATTTTAGCCCCTATGGACCCCAAGGGTAGAATTCTCTCTTCCGTGCCGGGGATTTAATACTTGGGGGTGGATAATGGGCACACGGTTTTTGCGCCGAGTGTCTCCTGTCCCCCCCCGCACCGAAAGGAAACTTTACCTCCTGCATGTGAAGTGAAGAAGGTAGGGGAAAGGAGAGAAGAGACAGAGTGGGAACCATCCTGCAGGGAAAAGAGACACATCAGAGGGTGTGAAAAGAAGGGTGAGTCAGACTGGCGTCAAGCCCTAGGCCTGTACGGGGGGGGCGTAGATCTGGGCGCAGAGGAAAAGCATGGATGCTTTTGAAAGGCAATCTGCAAGGCCAATGTTGGGTATCAAGGGGTGATCTCATCGAGGTGTTCAAGGTGATTAAAGGATAGATAGAGAGACACTATTTCCTCTGGTGGGGGGGGGGAGTCCAGAACAACGGGGGGGGCATAGCCTTAAAATTAGAGCTGGGCCGTTCAGGGGTGATGTCAGGAAGCACTTCTTCACACAGAGGGGAGTGGAAATCTGGAACTCTCTCCCCCCAAAAAGCTGTTGAGGCTGGGGGTCAATTGAAAAATTCAAAATTGAGATTGATAGAATTTTGTCAGGCAAGGGTATTAAGAGATATGGAACCAAAATGGGTAGATGAAGTTAAGATTCAGATCAGCCGTGATCTAATTGAATGGCGGAACAGGCTCGAGGGGTTGAATGGCCTCCTCCTGTTCCTATGTTCCAATCAGCAGGCCCTACCATTGGCCCTACTAGCTAACAGCTGTGTTCTCATGCCAATGGACGTCCTAATTACCCATAGTTCAGAGTGCCAGTGAATAAGGTCTATCTGTAATTCCGGTCTGCTCATTACTACGGGAAACATTGATGGAGGGGGGCCACCTAAGTTGGTTCTTGGACTTGTTTGGGCTAAAATTTCTGCACTATTTTTAGCGCACTGATTAACATGGCCATATATTTTGAAAGAGCCCGCACAGGAACTGGAAGACAATCTTACTGTTTAGCACACAGGAATTTCACCGAGTTTTAACTGCTTTATATATGTAAATGTACCTCTGTACTATCTAAATATCAAAGTTTTCAAAGTGGCCAAATTACTGTCGGTATAAACTCAGTATTTCAAACTCTGCGACCTAGGGGCCCAGTTTCTTGGGAGGCCTGGGGAAGGGGATGGTTATGGAGGGAGGGGAGTTGGCTTATCATTATGTCTGAAGTTGGTTCGAGTCCCACCATTGAGTTGTAATCAGTCGACAACAGCCGTCAGAAGTTGTTATTTCAAAAGTAAATGTTTATTGTACAAGTACACAGTGCAGGCTGGACAGCTGTCATCCTTCATGTCCTCTGTTGGAGCTGACTGGTACTTGACACCAGAGATGTCAGATGCTACTGCACACATGAGCTCACATCTGTAAACCTCGGAGGGCAGTGGTTTAGCTCATCAAGGTGTCAGCCGTGGCTCGGTGAGTAGCACTCTCTCCTCTGAGTCAGTAGGTTGCGGGACTCCATAATCTAGGCTGGCACTCCCAGTGGAGTGCTGAGGGAGTGCTGCATCGTCAGAGGTGCCGTCTTTCGGACGAGACGTGAAACTGAGGCCGCGTCTGCCCTCTCGGGTGGATGTAAAAAGATCCCTCGGCCACTATTTCAAAGAAGAGCAGGGGAGTTCTCCCCGGTGTCCTGGGCTAATATTTATCCCTCAACCAACATCACTCAAAAAACAGACTACCTGATCATTATCACATTGCTGTTTGTGGGAGCTTGCTGTGCGTAAATTGGCTGCCGCGTTTTCCTACATTACAACAGTGACTACACTTTAAAAGTACTTCATTGGCTGTGAAGCACTTTGGGACGTCCTGAGGTCATGAAGGGCGTTTTATCATTGCAAGTTCTTTCTTTATTTCTCATCACCTGAAGGCCCGCAATCAATGCTTTTAAAATAAGCTCTATTTAGCCAGTTTCCTGGAGATTAATCTTCAACTCCTGGAGACTCCAGGACAATCCAGGAGGGTTGACGACTCTAGCTGGGGGCCACGAGTGGGGAGCAAAGCTCACCCCCTTCCTACGCCAGGAAGAGAATGTAATCCCTGGTTAGGCCTCAGCTCGAGCATTGTGTCCAATTCTGGGAGCCGCACTTTAGGAAGGATGTCAAGACCTAAGAGAGGGTGCAGAGGAGATTTACTAGAATGGTACCAGGGATGAGAGACTTCAGTTATGTGGAGACACTGGAGAAGCTGGGGTTGTTCTCCTCAGAACAGAGAGGGTTAAGGGGAGATTTGATAGAGGCGTTTCCTAGAAGTAAAGGGAATTCGGGGTTACGGGGAGCGGGCAGGAAATTGGACATGAATTTAGATTTGAGGTTAGGATCAGATCAGCCATGATCTTATTGAATGGCGGAGCAGGCTCGAGGGGCCGATTGGCCTACTCCTGCTCCAATTTCTTATGTTCTTATGTTCTTAAAATCATGAACGGTTTTGACAGAGTAAATAAGGAGAAACTGTTTCCAGCGGCAGAAGGGTCGGTAACCAGAGGACACGGATTTAAAGTTTTTGGCAAAAGAGCCAGAGGCGACATGAGGAAACATTCTTTTACGCAGCGAGTTGTTCTGATCTGGAATGCGCTGCCTGAAAGGGCGGTGGAAGCAGATTCAATAGTAACTTTCAAAAGGGAATTGGATAAATACTTGAAAGGGAAAAACTTACAGGGCTATGGGGGAAGAGCAGGGGAGTGGGACTAATTGGATGGCTCTTTCAAAGAGCCGGCACAGGCACGATGGGCCGAATGGCCTGCTCCTGTGCTGTACCTTACTATGAAGCCTCACTTTCCAAGCTCACGCAAGCTCACAACGAACACTCGACCGAGGCACGAGAGGGCAGCTGGCAGGGCAGATCTGTAGTCGGAAATGTGTGCAGGTCTCCCCAGATCTCCGAATCCCTCGTTGCCGCAGCAACTATATCCCAGTAACGAGCCAGCACCTCCAGGAGATGGGAGCGAGCGAAAGGGGCGGAAATATCCCAAATAAAAAGTTGTAACTAAGGGTATCGAGGGATATGGAGCTAAGGCGGGTAAATGGAGATGAGGTACAGATCAGCCATGATCTAGTTGAATGGTGGAGCAGGCTCGAGGGGCTGAATGGCCTCCTCCTGCTCCTAATGTTTCTATGTTCTTAACATACTAAATCCTAAATGGCAAAGCTTTGCAGCCCTGTGCCTCACAATTATCCAACTGGCGATTTGGGCCCTTTTCAGGAGACTCTGCTTCTGGCCTGTAGGGGTGTCCTATATGTGTGTAAACAGGGTATTCTGGGTTACTGGAAACTGAAAAGCTCACGGGTATCGATGGGTTTTAAAAACAAAAGTGACCCTTTTAAAAAATGTCCTTGGCAAACGCACATCACAGCAGACCATAGGTGACATGGAGTTCACTGTAAATCACACCTCCCCACTAAGACACTGCCGGGGTCGTCAGCCTGTATCGTACGTTCAGTTCCTAGACTGTTCCGGATTCAGACTATGTCGTAATTTCAGTGCTGCTAATTGCGATAATTCGAGACAAGTTAAAATATGACTTTCTGACATTTTAAGTGGGGATTTACCTTTGCAGCTCTGAGTAAAGGAACTTTCAATGTCAGGTTCTATCATCAGAAATTATATCCTTCAGAACATTAATTCCATTAAAGACATTGCTAGACTGCACCTTGCAGTGCAAGAAACAGTTACAGTTAGGGAAAGGTAAGAGAGTCTGAGGTGATAGATCGTTCCCAATGGCTGGTGAATTAGTAACGAGGGGGCACAGACTGAGGGCCATCGCTAGGAGAATGAAGGGGGATGTTCGAAGAAATGTTTTCACACAGAGGGTTATTGGAACAAGGAATGATTTACCACAAAGGGATACTGAGGCAGGGACTAAAGAGTGACAAATCCTCAGGACCAGATGGTTTCCATCCCAGGGCTTTAAAGGTACTAAGTGAGAACGTTGCGGATGCCCTA
Source organism: Heptranchias perlo (assembly GCF_035084215.1). Taxonomy (NCBI): domain Eukaryota; kingdom Metazoa; phylum Chordata; class Chondrichthyes; order Hexanchiformes; family Hexanchidae; genus Heptranchias; species Heptranchias perlo. Next base: position 61,605,812 of record NC_090340.1, on the reverse strand, counting down.
TGATCTTCCAAAGTTCTCTCGATTTAGGGTCCGTTCTTTTACATCAGAAAATTGCACATGTCACCCCACGATTTAAGAAAGGTGAGAGAGGGAAACCAGGGGTTTGTAGACCAGTTAGCCTAACATCTGTTGTTGGGAAATTACGAGAGTCTATAATTAAGGATAAAAAGGCTGAACACCTTGAAAATTTTCAGTTGATCAGAGAGCGCCAGCATGGATTTGTAAAGGGTAGGTCATGCCTGACGAACCTGATTGCATGTTTTGAAGAGGTGACTAAAGTAGTGGACAGAGGAATGTCCATGCATGCTATTTATACAGTCAGGAGGGAATGGCCCTGGGAGGCCTCAACATTGACTCCGGACCCCATGAAATCTCATGGCATCAAGTCAAACATGGGTAAGGAAACCTTCTGCCGATTACCACCTACCGTCCTCCCTCAGCTGATGAATCAGTCCTCCTCCCTGTTGAGCACCACTTGGAGGAAGCACTGAGGGTTGCAAGGGCACAGAATGTACTCTGGGTGGGGGACTTCAATGTCCATCACCAAGAGTGGCTTGGTAGCACCACTACTGACCGAGCTGGCCAAGTCCTGAAGGACATAGCTGCCAGACTGGGCCTGCAGCAGGTGGTGAGCGAACCAACACGAGGGAAAAACCTACTGACCTCGTCCTCACCAATCTACCTGTCGCAGATGCATCTGTCCATGACATATTGGTAGGAGTGACCACCGCACAGTCCTCGTGGAGATGAAGTCCCATCTTCGCACTGAGGACACCATCCAACGTGTTGTGTGGCACTATCACAGTGCTAAATGGGATAGATTCAGAACAGATCTAGCAGCTCAAAACTGGGCATCCATGAGGCACTGTGGGCCATCAGCAGCAGCAGAATTGTATTCCAGCACAATCTGTAACCTCATGGCCCGGCATATTCCTCACTCTACCATTAGCAACAAGCCAGGGGATCAACCCTGGTTCAATGAGGAGTGTAGAAGAGCATGCCAGGAGCAGCACCAGGCGTACCTAAAAATGAGGTGCCAACCTGGTGAAGCTACAACTCATGCTAAACAGCGGAAGCAACATGCTATAGACAGAGCTAAGCGATTCCACAGCCAAAGGGATTAGATCAAAGCTCTACAGTCCTGCCACATCCAGTCGTGAATGGTGGTGGACAATTAAACAACTAACAGGAGGAGGAGGCTCTGTAAACATCCCCATCCTCAATGATGGCGGAGTCCAGCACGTGAGTGCAAAAGACAAGGCTGAAGTGTTTGCAACCATCATCAGCCAGAAGTGCCGAATGGATGATCCATCTCGGCCTCCTCCCGATATCCCCACCATCACAGAAGCCAGTCTTCAGCCAATTCCATTCACTCCACGTGATATCAAGAAACGGCTGAGTGCATTGGATACAGCAAAGGCTATGGGCCCCGACAACATCCCGGCTGTAGTGCTGAAGACTTGTGCTCCAGAACTAGCCGCGCCTCTAGCCAAGCTGTTCCAGTACAGCTACAAAACTGGCACCTACCTGACAATGTGGAAAATTGCCCAGGTATGTCCTGTCCAACAAAAAGCAGGACAAATCCAATCCGGCCAATTACCGCCCCATCAGTCTACTCTCAATCATCAGCAAAGTGATGGAAGGTGTCGTCGACAGTGCTATCAAGCGGCACTTACTCACCAATAACCTGCTCACTGATGCTCAGTTTGGGTTCCGCCAGGACCACTCGACTCCAGACCTCATTACAGCCTTGGTCCAAACATGGACAAAAGAGCTGAATTCCAGAGGTGAGGTGAGAGTGACTGCCCTTGACATCAAGGCAGCATTTGACCGAGTGTGGCACCAAGGAGCCCTCGTAAAATTGAAGTCAATGGGAATCAGGGGAAAACTCTCCAGTGGCTGGAGTCATACCTAGCACAAAGGAAGATGGTAGTGGTTGTTGGAGGCCAATCATCTCAGGACATTGCTGCAGGAGTTCCTCAGGGCAGTGTCCTAGGCCCAACCATCTTCAGCTGCTTCATCAATGACCTTCATCATAAGGTCAGAAATGGGGATGTTCGCTGATGATTGCACAGTGTTCAGTTCCATTCGCAACCCCTCAGATAATGAAGCTGTCCGTGCCCACATGCAGCAAGACCTGGACAACATCCAGGCTTGGGCTGATAAGTGGCAAGTAACATTCATGCCAGACAAGTGCCAGGCAATGACCATCTCCAACAAGAGAGAGTCTACCAATCTCCCCTTGACATTCAACGGCATTACCATCGCCGAATCCCCCACAATCAACATCCTGGGGGTCACCATTGACCACAAACTTAACTGGACCAGCCACATAAATACTATGGCTACAAGAGCAGGTCAGAGGCTGGGTATTCTGCGGCGGATGATTCATCTCCTGACTCCCCAAAGCCTTTCCACCATCTACAAGGCACAAGTCAGGAGTGTGATGGAATACTCTCCACTTGCCTGGATGAGTGCAGCTCCAACAACACTCAAGAAGCTCGACACCATCCAGGACAAAGCAGCCCGCTTGATTGGCACCCCATCCACCACCCTAAACATTCACTCCCTTCACCACCGGCGCACAGTGGCTGCAGTGTGTACCATCCACAGGATGCACTGCAGCAACTCGCCAAGGCTTCTTCAACAGCACCTCCCAAACCCGCGACTTCTACCACCTAGAAGGACAAGAGCAGCAGGTACATGGGAACTCCACCACCTGCACGTTCCCCTCCAAGTCACACACCATCCCGACTTGGAAATATATCACCGTTCCTTCATCGTCGCTGGGTCAAAATCCTGGAACTCCCTTCCTAACAGCATTGTGGGTGAACCTTCACCACACGGACTGCAGCGGTTCAAGAAAGCGGCTCACCACCATCTTCTCAAGGGCAATTAGGGATGGGCAATAAACGCTGGCCTCGCCAGTGACGCCCACATCCCATGAATGATTAAAAAAAAACTTCCAGAAGGCATTCGATAAATTCCCTCATAAGAGACTGTTAGCTAAAGTTGAAGCTCATGGAATTGAAGGCAAATTATTGACCTGGTTATGAAATTGGCTGAGCGGCAGGAGACAGAGAGTAGGGATAATGGGCAGGTACTCAAATTGGCAGGATGTGACTAGTGGTGTCTCACAGGGATCTGTAATAGGGCCTCAACTATTCACTATTTATTAATGAGTTAGATGATGAGATAGAGAGCCACATAACCAAGTTTGCCAATGATACAAAGACAGGCAGCATTGTGAGCAGTGTAGATGGAAGCATAAAATTACAGAGAGATATTCATAGATTAAGTGAATGGGTAAAACTGTGGCAAATGGATTTCATTGTCGGCAAGTGTGAGGTCATCCACTTTGGACCTAAAAAGGATAGATCAGAGTACTTTCTAAATGGTGAAAAGCTCGAAACAGTGGAGATACAAAGAGACTTAGGGGTCCATGTACATAGATCATTAAAATGTCATGGACAGGTACAGAAAATAATCAAAAAGGCTAATGGAATGCTGGCCTTTATATCTAGAGGTCTAGAATACAAGGTGGTAGAAGTTATGCTACAGCTATGCAAAGCCCTGGTTAGACCACACCTGGAGTACTGTGTTCAGTTCTGGGCACCGCACCTTAGGAAGGATATATTGGCCTTGGAGGGAGTGCAGCGTAGATTTACTAGAATGATACCTGGACTCCAAGGGTTAAATTACGAGGAGAAATTATACAAACCAGGGTTGCATTCCCTGGAATTTAGAAGATTGAGGGGTGATTTGATCGAAGTTTTCAAGATATTAAGGGGAACTGACAGGGTAGATAGAGAGAAACTATTTCCGCTGGCCAGGGAGTCTAGGACTAAGGGACACAGTCTAAAAATTAGAGCCAGGACTTTCAGGAGTGAAGTTAGGAAACACTTCTACACGCAAAGGGTGGTAGAAGTTTGGAACTCTCTTCTGCAAATGGCAGTTGATGCTAGCTCAATTGTTAATTTTAAATCTGAGATTGATAGATTTTTGTTAACCAAAGGTATAAAAGGATATGGGGCTAAGGCGGGTATATGGAGTTAGGTCACAGATCAGCCATGATCTTATTGAATGAGGAAGGAGGAAGCCTCCGAAAGCTTGTGAATTTCAAATAAAATTGTTGGACTATAACTTGGTGTTGTAAAATTGTTTACAATTGTCAACCCCAGTCCATCACCGGCATCTCCACATCATCACTTATTGAATGGCGGAACAGGCTCGAGGGGCTAAATGGTCTCCTCCAGTTTCTATGTTCCTATGACTGTAGCATCATTCAAAAGGCAATTGGTTAAGGGGTCATATTCTTAAAATTATAGCTAAGCCTTTTAGGAGGGAAATCAGGAAGTACTTTTTCACACAAGGGGTAGTGGAAATCTGAAACTCTCTCCCCCAAAAGGCTGTGGGTGCTGGGGGTCAATTGGAGCTTTTAAGACTGAGATCCATAGATTTTTGTTGGATAAGGGTATCAAGCAAAGGCGGAAAAATAGAGTTGAGGTGCGGAGTTGATCTAATTGAATGGAGGAACAGGCTGGAGGGGCTGAATGGCCTACTCCTGTTCTTATGTTCCTATGTAAGTCAGGAGAAAATCTTGTTGGAAACAGCAAGGGAAGGATGTTCTGGTTTCAGGGCGATGGGAGCGGGCAGGGTTATGGGTGGCCTTATTGATGGGGTACTCAGAATTTGACAGTGGATGCCCGTCTGCCTATTTAGACCAGCTTGTCCCCATTGGGTTGCCCCCACACCTGTGTTGATCTATGAACCTGGAGCGTGTTCAGATGTGATCTCGAAGAAAGCTCTGTCACAGCATTCCAAGCGGGAGTTCGCAACAAAATGGAACCCGAGAAGATTCCCTTGGCTTTTCCCTCTCGCTGTCAAAGCCAATCCATCAAGACCGCCATCGTTGAAGGTCTGACAAGAGGTACAAAGGAACACCTACCGGTGTGTCCAAGTGTTGTACACTCAACTTGGTGCAGGATTTGTCTTGACATCAGTGTAAATCTGGCACTAACTTGGTGGTCAGAGCTCTGAGTCAGAAGGTTGTGGGTTCAAGTTTCAGTCCAGGGACTTGAGCACAAAATCTAGGCTGACACTCCCAGTGCAGTACTGAGGGAGCACCGCACTGTCAGAGGTGCCGTCTTTCGGATGAGACGTTAAACCGAGGCTCCGTCTGCCCTCTCAGGTGGGCGTAAAAGATCCCATGGCCGCTATTTCGAAGAAGAGCAGGGCAGTTTTCCCTGGTGACCTGGCCACTATTTATCCCTCAACCAACATCACTAAAACAGATTATCTGGTCATTATCACATTGCTGTTTGTGGGATCTTGCTGTGCGCAAATTGATTGCTGCGTTTCCTACATTACAACAGTGACCACACTTCAAAACTACTGCATTGGCTGTAAAGAGCTTTGGGACGTCCTGAGGCCGTGAAAGGTGCTATATAAATACAAGTTCTTCATAAACCTCCTAGTCTAATCCTAATGTCCTGCTCATTCCCGATGCCCTTTAATATTCCCCTTTTCCAAGCAAATATCTAAGAAAGAATTTGGCCTTCGACTATGGTTTGAGCGCAGAGAATTCCGACATTCCCTCCGCGCAACAAATTTTTTTCCGAACCTCCCTTTTAATTCTTTAATATCTCGCGCAAATCTTTATTACATCTTTTTCAGGCAAGGAGCTGATCTGGTTTCTTTCACAAGGCGGTGGGGTCTGGGATGAAGCAACACAGAACACACACACACACACACACACACACACACACAGAGCGAGAGTGCGAACGAGCAGTGCTTTCAATCCATCAAAGTATCGAGTTACTCTACGCAGCGATCAATCTCCCTTTACATGATAATCATCAACCTAATCACATTGCCGTGAGATAAACAAATGTATGAAGCCACAGAATAGGCTTTTATTTTATTTGTGGGATTGAGTGTTATACACGCAGTGATGGATTGCTGAGTTTGGCAATGACCTCGTCACAATTAAATCCCTTGAATTGTCTGTGTTTGTGGTTGAAGTGTTTTGATTGACTTGGGAGTTTTCTCTCACACCGGGGGGGGGGTTCACTTTAACTTTTGGCGATAGTGTAAAGGATGATATCGGACTGCCCCCCCCCACATCCCGTTATACATCTCTCATGATTTCTGCTTCCACTGGAGTCAATGGGAGTCAATAATGGCGCGCGGCCCCTTTAACTTTAGCTCCTCCTCCTTTGTGTGACGCAGCGCCACCTCACTTCCCTTCCGTGTAACGACAGGCTCCCTCTGCGGAGCGGACTTTCTGCGGACAAGAATCAACCCCGACCCAGGGGTCGCTGTGGGGTCGGGGAGGTGGGCCGAAGTCTCTCCTTGACACATCTCTGGTGGGAAAACCGAGATAAACCTAGCCCGTCTCGTTCTACTAACCAACATGATCTTATTGAATGGCGGAGCAGGCTCGAGGGGCCGATTGGCCTACTCCTGCTCCTATTTCCTATGTTCTTATGTTCTTATAACTCTTGGGGGGGGGGGGTAATGAGGACTTTGGGTGATGGCGTCAAACGGATGATATTGGATCAGCAGCCGCCTGTTATACGTCTCTCCTGATCGGGAACGCCGAACAACGGGCAGCTGGTCCGATATCGCCCGTTTTACACTGTCGCCCGAAGTCAAAATTACCCCCTTCTGTGTGAAAAAAAAGTTCTTCTAGTTTCCCCCTTTATTTTTCTACTGATAATCGTCAGTCTGTGCCTCCTTGTTACTGACACAACACTGGGAGCAATCTGTCACCGTTAACCTTCTCGAAAGCATTGCACAATTCTGGTCTCCTGCTTTCTCCATTATCACGTTAACTGACCACTAATCCTGGCAACTGCTAATTAATTTCGACTTCCCTTGTATGTGAGTGCATTGTTCCGAAGGGTCTTAGATTGGGTTTGTAACATGCTGCTTTTTTTTTTCCAGAAGCCTCTCGCTATTCTTTGAGGTTTCCCGCTGATTGAATTAATTCCTTTATAGCGGTGGGTGGTTTTGACAGCAGTGGGGTCGGAAGCATACATAGAATTACATCGAAATTACATTGAAATTACAGCACAGGAACAGGCCACACGACCCAACTGGTCTATGCCGATGTTCATGCTCCACATGAGCCTCCTCCCTCCCTACTTAATCTAACCCTATCAACATATCCTTCTATTCCTTTCTCCCCTCATGTAGCTTCCCCTTAAATCCATCGATGCTATTCGCCTGGGTGTAGGTCAGGAACTTATAATGCCCAGAACAGCTCCAAAATTGTAATTTTGAATTTGCTGCCCCAGGAAGCTGTGGAAGCTACATCATTAAATAAATTTAAAACAGAAATAGACAGTTTCCTAGAAGTAAAGGGAATTAGGGGTTACGGGGAGTGGGCAGGAAATTGGACATGAATTTAGATTTGAGGTTAGGATCAGATCAGCCATGATCTTATTGAATGGCGGAGCAGGCTCGAGGGGCCGATTGGCCTACTCCTGCTCCTATTTCTTATGTTTCTTATGTTCTTATTCTCACCTCTCTCTGGGAAAAGAAGTTTTCCTGATTTCCCTATAGGATTTATTACTGACTATCTTATATTCATGTCTCCTAGTTTTGGTCTCCCCCACAAGTGGAAACACCTTCTCTGTGTCTACCCTATCGAACCCCTTCATAATTTTAAATATCTCTATCAGTTCACTGCTCAGCCTTCTCTTTTCTAGAGAAAAGAGCCCCTGTCTGTTCAGTTTTTCCTGATAGTTAAAACCCCCTCAGTTCTGGTATCATCCTTGTGAATCTTTTTTTGCACCTTCTCCACTGCCTCGATAACCTTTTTGTAATTTGGAGACCAGAACTGTGCACAGTGCTCCAAGTGTGGTCTAACCAAGGTTCGATACAAGTTTAACATTGCTTCCCTGCTTTTAAATTCTATTCCTCTAGAAATTAATCCCAGTGCATATTTGATGGCCTTTTTAACCTGCGTTGCTGCTTTTAATGATTTGTGAATCTGTACCCAAAGACCCCTTTGCTCCTCTACTCCATTTAGATGTGGCCTCCTTATTCTTCCCACCAAAATGCAGTACTTCACACTTTACCTATATTAAGTAGCAACTAAAAAACACAGAACCGCTATTAGATTGACTTTTCTGAAGCCCCTTCATGCACGAGCCGTTTGTTACTGGTTCTGTTCCTCCGGTGATAAGAGGAGTTGAAATTGTTCTTTTTGTTACTTTTCTCAAAGTTTCCTTTGCTCCTCTTCTAAAGGTGCTGACTCCATCCTGGCCTTTGGCATCAAACACACTGAGCGTCATCCAGATGTGCCAGCCGTGGCTCAGGGGGCAGCGCTCTCGCCTCCGAGTCAGATGGTCGTGGGTTTTGAGTCGTCACACCAGAGACTTGAGCACAAAATTCAGGCTTGACACTCCCAGTGCAGTACTGAGGGAGTGCTGCACTGTCGGAAGGCGCCGCCTTTTAGTTGAGTCATTAAACCGAAGCCACGTCTGCCCTCTCAGGTGGACGTAAAAAAACCTCACGGCCACTATTTCAAGGAAGAGCAGGGGAGCTCTCCTCTAAGGTCCTGACCAATATTTATCCCTCAATCAACATCAGTAAAAAACAGATCAACTGGTCATTATCATATTGCTGTTTGTGGGATCTTGCTGTGTGCAAATTGGCTGCTGCGTTCGCTGCATTACAACAGTGATTACACTTCAAAAGTATTTAATTGGCTAAAAAGCGCTTTGTGACATCCTGAGCTCATGAAAAGCGCTATGTAAATGCAAGTTTTTCTTTCTAACTAGTCGTTCTTTATCGTTTGAGTTTTGGCTACTGGTCAATTGAGGATTTTCCCTTCTTCGCAGTTTTTTTTCAAAAATTGGTTCTCAGGAGCTGGGCGATGCTGCCAAGGTTTCATTTATTGCCCATCCCTAGTTGCCCCTTGAGAAGGTGGTGGTGAGCCTTCCTCTTGAACCGCTGCAGTCCGTGTGGTGAAGGTTCTCCCACAGTGCTGTTAGGTCGGGAGTTCCAGTATATTGACTCAGCAATGATTAAAGAACGGCCGATACATCTCCAAGTCAGGATGTTGTGTGACTTGGAGGGGGATCTTGGAGGTGATGGTGTTCCCACAACATTGCTGCCCTTGTCCTTCTCAGCGGTAGAGGTCGCGGGGGGGAGGGAGGAGCTGTCGAAGTAATCTTGGTGAGTTGTTACAGTGCGTCCTGTAAATAGTACATACTGCAGTCACAGTGTGCAAGTGGTGGAGGGAGTCGATATTGACTCCAGTGGCAGGGGCACCAATCAAGCAAACTACTCTGTCCTGGATGGTGTCGAACTTCCTGAGTGTTGGTATGGCTGCATCCATCCAGGCGAGTGGTGAGTATTCCATCACAATCCTGACTTGGACCTTGCAGATGGTGGATAGGCTTTGAGGAGACAAGAGGTAAGTCACTCATTGCACAGTGCCCAGCCTCTACCCTGCTCTTGCAGCCACAGTGCTGTTATGGCTGGTCCATTTCAGCTTCTGGTCAACGGTCGCCCCTAAGCAGGTTGAGGACTTGGCGATGGTGATGCCATTGGAGGTCAAGGGATGATGGCTGGGCTTTTTCTTGTTTGAGATGGTCATTAGCTGGCACTTAAGTGGCTAAAAATCTTACGTGCCACTAGTCAGCCCAAGCCTCGATGCTATCCAAGTCCTGCTCTAGGCTGGCATGGGCTGCTTTATTGTTGGAGTTGTGAATGGTACTGAACACTGTGGATTCATCAGCGAACTGCCCCACTCCTGACCTTATAACAGAAGAAAGGTTATTGATGAAGCAGCTTAAGACAGTTGGGCTGAGAATACTTCCCTGACAATCTCCAGCGCCGATGTCCTGGGGCTGTGATGACTGACTTTCGATAACCACAACCATTTTCCTTTGCGCCAAGTATGACTCCAGCCAGTGGAGGGTTTTCCCTTTAACCCCTGTTGACCTCAGCTTTGCTTGGGCTCCTTGGTGCCACACTCCCTCGAATGCTGCCTTGATCTCGAGGGCAGATACTCTCACCTCTCCTTTGGCATTCAGCTCTTGCGTCTATATCTGGTTGTCAAGGAAGTTGGCCAAGCAGGACCTTACCCTCCTGAATCCATGTTGGCTACTGTTTACTACATCATTGATGGACAGATAACCCTTAAATTTACTCCTGATAATTGATTCTACAATTTTACCCGATGTTGAAATAAGGCTATTTTTTCTGTAACTGCCTACAGAAATTATGTGACTCCAGTCCCACACCAATGTGGTTGACTCTTAACTGCCCTCCGAAGCGACCTAGCAAGCCACTTAGTTGTATCCACACGAAGTGCAGCGGTTCAAGAAGAAGGCCCACCACCACCTTCTCAAGGGCAACTCGGGATGGGCAATAAATGCCCCCCACAGCCCACATCTTGAGAATGAATCAATAAAAAAAAATCATATGATTGAATCTGTGTCGGCAAAATCAAGAGGAGGCTGAATGATTTTTTTTTTGGTGGACGAGGCAATTGAGAGAAACAAGCTGATTGGCCAGAAGTTTCCGAAGCCTTGTGCCAATGGCGGAGCCTCATGTGCGGCAGGCAACCAATTGGAAAATGGCACCCGTGATTTTTCAAAAGGATGGGATCCTTTTGAACTTTGAGAGCAGCCAGACGGACTCAATGGGTGGAACTTTCCGGCAGCATCAGTGCAGCCTTACACGCTTTGCTGGAAATCCGAGGCTGCCATTGGCCGCCATTTTCCGCCAAGTTGCCCGCTGGGCAGAAATAAGAGGATTGGATTCTTTTGAACTTTGGGTTCCAGTCCCATGGTCCTCTCCAGTGCTGCCCATTCCTACATCCCTACCTACATAGGCTGATATACGGAATGGCCTTTTCCCACTGCATGCTGTTTGAGATTCATCAAATGGAAGCAATTTCTAGTGTCACAGCGCAGGCAATGGAAGGGTTAAGGATGTGAATTGAATGATTAGTGCCGTCTGCACAGAGACATCAGTGAAGTTTGGAGGGCAAAAAAAATCTTATCAAACCGTCATAAAAGAGATCTCCGTCCTACTCCCACTCTGACCTCTCTGTCCTCGGCCTCCCAATGCTGTTCCAATGAAGCTCACTGGAAGCTCGAGGAACAGCAACTCATCTTTCGATTAGGGACTTTACAACCTTCCGGACTCAACACTGATTTCAATAACTTCAGATCATAAACACTATTTTCTCAGACAGCAGGTGCTGGTAATGGTTCTGCTGTGACCATTTACACCTCCTCTGGGCCCATCTTTTGTTTCTTTACCTGTCCCATTCCCACCCTTCTTGCCTTGCACCATCATCCCTTTTGTCATTTAATCACTCCTGCCCTCCATCCCATCACAGACCTTCCATTTTGTTTTAACCTCTCCCCCTGCACCCACCATCCCCGCCCCACTCCATTTCCCCGGCTATGTACTTCCGTAAAAACTGTTCACCTCTAAATTGATCCAGTTCTAATGAAAGGTAATCGACCTGAAACATTAACTCTGTTTCTCTCTCTCGACAGATGCTGCCTGACCTGCTAAGTGTTTTCAGCATTTTCTGTTTTTATCTGTTTTTTTCATTTCTAGAGGGGTTGAATTGAAAAGCAGGAAAGTTATGTTAAACTTGTATCGAACCTTGGATAGACCACACTTGGAGTATTGTGCACAGTTCTGGTCTCCATATTGTAAAAAGGATATAGAGGCACTGGAGAAAGTACAAAAAAAATTCACAAGGATGATACCAGAACTGAGAGGATATTCTGATCAGGAAAGGCTGAACAACCTGAGGCTCTTTTCTCTAGAAAAGGGAGGGCTGAGGGGTGAACTGAGAGAGATCTTTAAGATTATGAAAGTGTTTGACAGGGTAGACGTAGAGAAAATGTTTCCGCTTGTGGGGAGTCCAAAACTAGAGGTCATAAATATAAAATAGTCGCTAATAAATCCAATAGGAAATTCAGGAGAAACTTCTTTACCCAAAGAGTGGTGAGAATGTGGAACTCACTACCACAAGGAGTAGTTGAGGCGAATAGCATCGATGCATTTAAGGGGAAGCTGGATAAATACATGAGGGAGAAAGGAATAGAAGGATATGCTGATAGGATGAGATGAAGTAGGGAAGGAGGAGACTCGTGTGGAGCATAAACACCAGCATAGACCAGTTGGGCCGAACGGTGCTGTAGACTCGAAGTAACTCGATCTATTTCGGATTTCCAGCATCCACAGTGTTTTGCTTTTGTTTTATAAAAGCGTTCTCATCCGTCTCAGCGGGGGTTGGGTGAACGATGAAGGATTAGGAGCGGGGGGTGAGCTGGGGTAGCCGCGCTGGATTGTGATTTCTCTCGGCTTGAACGACCTTCACCTTGACATCGCCTTATGATTAAAGAAACTCGCTGAAGCTTCGCTTCACTTGTCAGGATGTGTGTGTCACTTGGAACCAAGTGAGACAAGATGTTCCCAGGAGATGGCAGTCTGCTGATTGAGGTTGGAAGGCTGGCTGCTCTTCTTCCATTGTCTGGCTGGCTGGTTCCAACCGTCTGGGTTTTCAGGTAAAGCCGTTTTTTTTTCATTTGGCCCATTTCCAACTTTGCTTTTCACAGATGACAAAATAATAGCAATCATCACGGCAAATTAATTCGTTTAGGCTCCTTCACTATCGAGGAAGCTGGATGAAGGGTCTTTACGGCCTATTTTGCAGGATTACCACCTAAGTTGATGAGAGAAGATGAAGCAAGATGGGCAGCGTTGGTTGGATGGTGACAACGTTTACTTTTGAACAGGTTGTAGGTTGTCTGGAGAAGGGAAGCTTGAGGAAGGTATCGGGTTCCAGGGCTGTTGAGGTTCTGGGAATGAGTTGGTGAGAATAGCAGACGGCGTCAATGGTCTTGATTTCAACACTGTGTAGATGCCGGCAAGTGGAAGAGCACGGAGGATTACAGAGCAGCTGAAATGAAAAACAATGGGTTAAGAAACCAGCTGGGAGAGCAGTAGAAACCTGGGGTGAAAATCGTGCAGGAATTCCCAATACTGTGTATTCGTGCTCTTTTACAGAAGTTAGCGTTTAATCAACTGAAATGTAACCTCATGCACAAAATATAGAATCATAGAATCTCACAGGACAGAAGGAGGCCATTTGGCCCATCGTGCCTGTGCCGGCTCTTTGAAAGAGCTATCCAGTTAGCTCCACTCCCCTGCTCTTTCTCCTTAACTAGAGCTTCAGGCTCCATCTGAAAACCCAAAACGGTTGGAACCGGCCAGACAATGGAAGAGGAGCAGATGTTCGAACTGTATAAAACACTAGTTAGGCCACAGCTTGAGTACTGTGTACAGTTCTGATCACCACATTACAGGAAGGATGTAATTGCACTAGAGAGGGTGCAGAGGAGATTTACGAGGATGTTGACCGGAGAATTTTAGCTATGAGGAAAGATTGGATAGACTGGGGTTATTTTTTTTGCATCAGATGAGGCTGAGGGGATGATTTAATTGAGGTGCATAAAATGATGAGGGGCCTAGATAGAGTGGATAGGAAGGACCTATTTCCCTTAGCAGGGAGGTCAATAACCAGGGGGCATAGATTTAAAGTGATTGGTAGAAGGGTTAGAGGGGAGTTGAGGAAAAATTTTTCTCACCCAGAGGGTGGTGGGGATCTGGAACTCACTGCCTGAAAGGGTGGTAGAGGCAGAAACCCTCAACTCATTTAAAAAGTACTTGGATGTGCACTTGAAGTGCCGTAACCTACAGGGCTACGGACCAAGAGCTGGAAAGTGGGATTAGGCTGGATAGCTCTTTTATGGCCAGCACAGACACAATGGACCAAATGGCCTCCTTCTGTGCCGTAAATTTCTACGATTCTAAGATTCTATATTTAACTCTGTAGTGTTTCCTTTTCAAGTATTTACCCAATTCCCTTTTGAAAGTTACTATTGAATCTGCTTCCACCGCCCTTTCAGGCAGCGCATTCCAGATCAGAACAACTCGCTGAGTTAAAACATTTCTCCTCATCCCCTCCCTGGCTGTTTTGCCAAATATTTTAAATCTGTGTCCTTTGGTGAATGACCCTCCCGCCAGTGGAAACAGTTTCTCCTTATTTACTCAATCTGGGATAGCAGGCTACGAGTTAACAATAAACCCTTAGGATAGTACGGAGTGCCACCCTGCTCTTGCAATCTCTCTGAACAGGCAGTGAAATTTCAAGTTAGCAAATTGTACGGATCAGGCTAAACTACTAAATTGTAATGATTGTAAGAAGTAAAATTATACAGATTGCAAAAAAAAAGTAAATCACCAGCCAACAATGATACATTACTTAACTTTTACATTAAATTGCTCCAAGATCAACCTATCCAACTGCTCCAAGATTCCAAGTCCTTTTCAAAGTGTCGTAATGAAGCCAGAAATTCGAACTCATCGAAAACCCTGCTGCCCATAACCTAACTCGCACCAAGTCCCGTTCACCCTGCCCCCCTGTGCTCGCTGACCTACATTGGCTCCCTGTCCAGCAACGCCTCATCCTCATGTTCAAATCCCTCCATGGCCTCGCCCCCGCCCTATCTCTGTGACCTCCTCCAGCCCTACAACCCTCTGAGATCTCTGCATCCCTCCAACTCTGGTTTCTTAGCATCCCCGATTTCCTTCGCTCCCACCATTGGCGGCCGTGCCTTCAGCTGTCTCAGTCCTAAGCTCTGGAATTCCCTTCCTAAATCTCTCTGCCACAGACACTATTTTGAAGAAGAGCAGAGGAGTTCTCCCCGGTGTCTCTGGTCAATATTTATCCCTCAACCAACATCGCTAAAAACAGATTGGGCTAGAAATTTGGCCATGTAGCACCCGTTGTTTCGGCTGCAGCGTTAAGTTCCAAAATGGTGTCCGGGATGCGCATGCACTCTTCTAGCGTGACGTGCGCCGGACGCCATCTTATTAAAGGAGTTTGCGCAGGCACAGATGACGAACGCCGGCAGCATGTAAAGTAAGGAGAATACACGTTAGATCAGTGTGCAAGCCTGATTTAAAGGCATGTACACCATTTTGGCACTTAACGCTGCAGCCAACGCACTGTCTAACCACAACCAGCTAAACATGTCCAAGACGGCGTGAAGGACCTCCCACCAGTCCTTTTTACAGATTTACAGATTAGTTGCTAGATTATTGCTTCTGGCTGCTGATGCATTTGTACCCGATTTTGGAGGTCTCTTACACTTGAATACTAGGACTAGGGGACATGGCCTAACATTTAGAGCCAGGACTTGCAGGAGTGAAGTTAGGAAAAGCTTCTACACGCAAAGAGTGGGAGAAGTTTAGAACGCTCTTCTACGAACAGTAGGTGATGCTAGCTTAATTGTTCACTTTAAATCTGAAATTGATAGATTTTGTTAACCAAGGGTATTAGGGATATTGGGCTAAGGCGGGTATACTGAGTTAGGTCACAGATCAGCCATGATCTTATTGAATGGCGGAACAGGCTCGAGGGGCTAAATGCCACTGCTTCTTGCTGCCTCCTTCTCCTGCAAGAAAATGGGACGTGTGTCGGTGAGTGTCCTGCAGAGTGTTTGGGTGATATGCCTGTCATGGTTGAATAGCTGCCAGTGTGTGCGGCCTGTGAGTTGTGGGTGTGCGGCTTGCAACAGTGGTAATGTGTGAGGGTGAGATGAAGCATCTGTTGGAAGAGTTGAGTACTGATTGAAAGAGTTTGTTGGTATGTGGGTGATGGGGGTGTAGTGTGTGGTCCAGTTGGTAGGAGACGCCACTTGACAGTTGACCTCATTCACCTTGACCACTCGTGTCAAAGCATTGAACTTCTTCCTGCACTGCATCCATGTTCGTGGTGCTGTGCGCCTGGCATTGACTTCGTCCCCCGCTGCCTCCCACTGCCTCGGGAGCATATCTCTGGAGGGCCTCTTGCTCTCCTGTGGATATAGGATGTCCCTCCTTCTGTCCACCTCTTGCACCAAGGTCTCTAGTGCATCATCAGAGAATCTTGGTGCATGCACTCTCGCAGGCCTGGTACAAACTCAGATCGGCAGATTGGTGAGGCCTGGCGTGCAGATTGGAGGATGTGGGATTTAGTAGTGCGCAACCTTTATTTAATGTTTTAACATAACTCAACAGTTTGTAAACATAGGGACGGGACCTGCATCTGTGTTTTACGTGTGCGACGTCCGATCTCCATTCAGACCCCGTGCGGACCCTTGTCTTAATTTTTGCAAATAAAAGGTGCAGGCTGCCTTTAAGAGGTGCGAGCCACTCACCCGAGATTTGTGCCTCCCTCTTGGTGAGAAGTGGAGAGAACGGAGAAAATGGAGAGACGAACGCAGCTCAGGCTCCACGTTGTCCATCTATCGGGTAAATGAAGTTGTAGCACCAATCTAACAAGCTGGCTGCATCGGTACCACCGTGCGCAGGCTAATCATGCACCACGATGCCCACGCCCGGATTCGGGGATTCACCAATTTAATCCCCATTATCTCTCCATTATCACATTGCTGTTTGTGGGAGCTTGCTGTGCGCGAATTGGCTTCTGCGTTTCCTACTCTCCGCGGAGAGAGCTCTGACGAAAGGTCATCGACCTGAAACGTTAACTCTGTTTCTCTCTCACCGGATGCTGCCCTGACCTGTTGAGCCATTTCCACCATTTTCTGTTTTTATTTGCTATATAAATGCAAGTTTATTTGTTTTTCTTTCTTTAAGGTGCTGCCTGATATCGGGGTCACCTCTTTGACGTCACAAGTACGGTAGCATAGTGGTTATGTTACTGGACTAGTAATTCAGAGGCCTGGACTAATAATCCGGAGTCATGAGTTCAAATCCCGCCGCGGCAGCTGGGGAATTTAAATTCAATTAATTAAAAAAAAATCTGGAATTAAAATATTATCAGTGGTGGCTATGAAACTACTGGATTGTTCACTAATGCCCTTTAGGGAAGGAAGCCTGCCGTCCTTACCTGGTCTGGGCCTATATGTGACTCCAGACCCACAGCAATGTGGTTGATTCTTAATTTCTATTTACATGGGTAAGATGGGTATAGAGGGATATGGGCCAAGTGCAGGCAATTGGGACTAGCTTAGTGGTATAAACTGGGCGACATGGACATGTTGGGCCGAAGGGCCTGTTTCCATGTTGTAACTTCTATGATTCTATACAAGAGAGTAGACGGCTGACTGGATTGTGCGATACAAAGTGGTGCTAATTTGCAGACTGTGGAAGGAGTAGCAGGAACAGATTGTGAAGATTCTATCCCTTTATTGGCATCATTGAAGGTCGTTGCTTTGGCACCAATTTTTCACACTTCCCTACAGTTTCAGTCACCTCATCAACCAACTGCTCAGACCTTACCCTTGGTGAGACTATGGGTAGCAGGGCCGCTGAGGACCAAATGCACAATTCACGAAGGATGAGTGATTTTACTCCCCTCGGACATAGAATCATATAGAAATTACAGCACAGAAACAGGCCATTCGGCCCAACTGGTCCATGCTCCACACGAGGATATATTGGCTTTGGAGGAGGTGCAGTGCAGATTCACCAGGGCTAAAAGGGTTAAATTATGAGGATGGGTTGCACAGACTAGGCTTGTATACCCTCGAGTATAAAAGACTAAGGGGTGATCTAATTGAGGTATTTAAGATGATTAAAGGATTTGATTGGGTTGATAGAGAGAAACTATGTCCTCTCGTCTGGGGGAGTCGAGAACAAGGGGGCATAACCTTAAAATTAGAGCTAGGCCGTTCAGGGGTGATGTCAGGAAGCACTTCTTCACACAAAGGGGAGTGGAAATCTGGAACTCTCTCCCCCAAAACACTGTTGAGGCTGGGGGTCAATTTAAACTTTCACAACTGAGATTAATAGATCTTTGTTAGGCAAGGGTATTAATGGATACGGAACCAAGGTGGGTAAATGGCCTGGACAACATCCAGGCTCAGGCTGATAAGTGGCAAGTAACATTCGCGCCAGATAAGTGCCAGGCAATGACCATCTCCAACAAGAGAGAGTCTAACCACCTCCCCTTGACATTCAACGGCATTACCATCGCTGAATGCCCCACCATCAACATCCTGGGGGTCATCATTGACCAGAAACTTAACTGGACCAGCCACATAAATACTGTGGCTACAAGAGCATGTCAGAGGCTGGGTATTCTGCGGCGAGTGACTCACCTCCTGACTCCCCAAAGCCTTTCCACCATCTACAAGGCATAAGTCAGGAGTGTGATGGAATACTCGCCATTGGCTGGAAGAGTGCAGTTGCAACAACACTCAAGAAGCTCGACACCATTCAGGACAAAGCAGCCCGCTTAATTGGCACCCCATCCACCACCCTAAATATTCACTCCCTTCACCACCGGCGCACAGTGGCTGCAGTGTGTACCATCCACAGGATGCACTTCAGCAACTCGCCAAGGCTTCTTCGACAGCACCTCCCAAACCCGCGACCTCTACCACCTAGAAGGACAAGAGTAGCAGGCACATGGGAACAACACCAAATGCACGTTCCCTTCCAAGTCACACACCATCCCGACTTGGAAATATATCGCCGTTCCTTCATCGTCGCTGGGTCAAAATCCTGGAAGTCCCTTCCTAACAGCACTGTGGGAGAACCTTCACCACACGGACTGCAGCGGTTCAAGAAGGCGGCTCACCACCACCTTCTCAAGGGCAATTAGGGATGGGCAATAAATGCCGGCCTCGCCAGCGACGCCCACATCCCATGAACGAATAAAAAAAAAGATACAGCTCAGCCATGATCTAATTGAATAGTGGAACAAGCTCGAGGGGCTGAATGGCCTCCACCTGTTCCTATGTTCCTACGAGCCTCCTCCTTCCCTACTTCATCTCACCCTATCAGCATATCCTTCTATTCCTTTCTCCCTCATGTGTTTATCCAGCTTCCCCTTAAATGCATCTATTTCATTACTCAGTGACAATGCAGTAACTGTGAAGTGAGGAGGGTCACAGACAGGAGTGGCAGCTAAATGTAAAAGGTGGGATGTGTGTAAGGATATAAGCGAAGGAACACGTCTCAGTGAAGTGCTGGGAATTACACGGAACACATCACATCCTCACGAGTACTGATGGTAAGATTCAAAAAACACTCCAACATAATGTGAGTGGGAAGTGGTAGTAAGTGGCAGATTTTATTTTAATTTGTTCTCGGGCTGTGGGCGTCACTGGCAAGGCCGGCATTTATCGTCCATCCTCCGGTGGCCTGAGAAGCTGGAGTTGGTGGTGGGCCTTCTTTGTGAACCACTGCTGTCCGTGTGGTGATTCTTTGCAGTGGTTTCATACAATTGAGTTGGGCCACTTCAGAGAGAAGTTAAGAGTCAACCACGTTGGTGTGGGACTGGAGTCACAAATAGGCCCAGACTGGGTAAGGACGGCAGGTTTCCTTCCCCAAAGAGACATCACAACAACAACAACAACAACAACAAGCATTTTATATAGTGCCTTTAAGGTAGTAAAACGTCCCAAGGCGCTTCACAGGAGCAATTATCAAACAAAAATTGACACCGAGCCAAAGAACGAGATGTTAGGACAGGTGACCAAAAGAAGTGGTAGGTTTTAAGGAGCATCTTAGAGGAGGAGAGAGAGGTTTAGGGAGGGAATTCTAGAGCTTAGGGCCTAGGCAGCTGAAGGCACGGCCGCCAATGGTGGGGCGAAGGAAATCGGGGATGCGCAAGAGGCCAGAATTAGAGGAAAGCAGAGATCGCAGAGGGTTGTAGGGCTGGAGGAGGTTACAGAGATAGAGAGGGGGTGAGGCCATGGAGGGATTTGAACACAAGGATGGGAATTTTAAAATCGAGGCATTGCTGGACCGGGAGCCAATGTAGGTCAGCGAGCACAGGGGGTGATGGGTAAATGGGACTTGGTGCGAGTTAGGATACGGGCAGCAGAGTTTTGGATGAGCTCAAGTTTACGGAGGGGGGAAGGTGGGAGAGCAGCCAGGAGAGCATTGGAATAGCCCAGCCTGGAGGTAACAAAATTGAATCCGAGTAAAGCATTATCTGCACCAAGTTTTACCCTAAAAACTAAGAAGAATTTTAGCAGTTGCTGTTAAATAAACATTTTGTTTTACTGTCAGCACTTGATAACATCAAATTGGTGAATGTTGCAAATGACCTCATTTGGCGAACAAAAAATCTTTCCATTGCTGTCTCGTTGCTCGAGCAGAGGACAAAGCTGATGGGGTTGATAGGACCTCCCGCTGCTTTTAGACTCCGATAGCGCCCTGTCTGAATGATGTGATCGCATCAGTTTTTTTTTGATGCCTTGCAGTTGGTCTCACACATCCCTGGGCACGAATTCAGCAAAGAGCAGAGAAAATACCCAATCTGTGTCAGCTCTGTTGATAAGTGCACTGCCCAACATGGGACTGAGCCCATACAAAACCAGGAACATTGGGGTTTCGACCCCCGATCTGGGCTGAACTCGTTGACCTCGGTTCAGATTGCAGCAAGGGTTGGTTCACAAGATCACAAGATAACTGCAGGGAGACCCTATCTTTTCTCACCTCTCCCATTGTAGCATCCAATTGTTTCTGAAATAATTCTCTTTTTTTTTGCCTTCACTGCTGTATCTGGAAATTTATTCCATAATTTGATTGTTCTTTGTGAATAACGTCTTTCAGATGAGACGTTAAACCGAGGCCCCGTCTGCCCTCTCAGGTGGGTGTAAAAGGTCCCACGGTCACTATTTCGAAGAAGAGCAGGGGAGTTCTCCCCGGTGTCCTGGCCAATATTTATCCCTCAACCAACATCACTATAAGAACAGATTAGGCCAGAAATAGCGCGCAGCGGCGAGGCAAGACTTTCCGCACATCCTGCGACAAAAAGGCGTATACTTACGCAATGTCAACTCCATCTTGAAGTTTTCGCCAGCTGTGCCTTGCCAAATCAACGTAAGTATGGGACAGACTGTGGGAAATGGAGGCTCCGCCCACAGAATCTGTCAGGAAGAGAAGTCCCGCCCACAAACAGGCAAGTAAAAACCATTCATTTAAAGTAAACTTCTGAATGTTAGTTTAAATAAAAAATTAACGTATCTTATAAAACGCCAAGCAAATGATGTAATGTAATGAAACTTACAGAAGTTAAAAGTAAAAAAACATTTTTGAACTTTTTTTAATTTAAATTTTTTTTTACATGATCAAAAAATAATAAAATAAGAGTAATATGACATTCCACATCTTTAAAATTTAATTTTTTGTTGTTTCGCAGTCATTAACAGTCAACGCGCTTTTAAAAAGTGGTGTAGGGCTAATATTTTTCAGTGTGCCTTTTGGTGATGTAAGTATTTTCCTTCCAGCTGGGCTGATGGGTAAGTTTACGAATGTTTAATGATTCCATTGATTGTAGCGTAGGTGGCCCTTTAATTCGGAACTGTCAAACTGCTGGCGAACCAATGGGAGCAAGTTCCCGATTTCCGGGTCTTTGAGCGCATTCGCGAACTTGCTGCCAGGATTCGCCGGTGAAGGGAGAGGACGCCATCGCAATACGGTATCCGGAGGTGAGCGATTTCTGGTCATCATCACATTACTGTTTGTGAAATTCTACATAAGTGCGTTCTTTATACATGACGGAGTCCTTTCTAATCAGGTTCTTTGTGTGTTCTTTATAATTGTGTTCCTGATAAATCCATTCTGTATTAACGCATTCTTTACAAATGCATAATTGAATTCTTATCAAAGTGTCATCATACGTGAGTCCTTTGTAAATAAATAAGTGGCTTCACGCTGCTCTGTTCCTGTTATTAGCCTACATATTGTCAGATTTATTGAATTCAATTTCACAACTTGCCATGTTGGGATTTAATCTCACACACCCCTGGCATGTTAGTCCAATACCAGAGCCACTGCACTACCAAACCCTATAGTGGAATGTTTACACAGATTGTTATTGTGTTGTAAGATATTTAGTATCTTTGTTTATAGAACCTGTTAAAATTTCGATAAATGGATTTGTTGTTTTTGCCTGGCAGAAGCAGGTCTAGTTTCCGGTGGTGAAATGTTTCTTGGGCGAGAGAGTACAACCGAGGAGTGATAAACGGCCCGTTGATTTGCCCTCTTCCCATTTTGCTCTCATTTACCGCCCAAGAAACATTTCACCCCCTGCTATTTTCCATCATCCTGTTGGCCAGGGGCTGCGGAAACTACTGAGTTAATTCCAAACTGCTGACACACAGGCAAAAGCAACTTTTGAACTGAAGTAACCTGAGTTCAGTCGCTGGCCTGAGCTGGCTGGAACTGGTTTGAATTAGCTAAGTTTTGTGAAAGACAAAGGAGATGTGATAAGACACAAGTCCTTATTTAGAAAAGGAGTAATGAGGTAATGCTACCTAAGTCCATGGGACAGAGCCAATGAGGAGAAGACACAGACTAGGCGAGCAAGCCTAAACCAATGGGAGAGAGAGACAGCACATCTTGAAGAGATAAGATTCGGAATAAGAATGAAGAATCTGGGGCGTGGAGCCAGAGCGAAGACTCCGGAGACCAACCATCGTGGAAGTGGAAGAACTTACGTCAGGGACGTAGAGACGACGTCGAGAGAGAGAGAGAACGGAACGCCTGGCCAGCGTCAGATCTCCTTTTTGGATATTATCCTTTATATTCTGTGACCACTCAGGGAGTGTCAGAGAAACCTAGTGGGTGTGCGTTTAGATCCTAGTTTGGGTATAAAACTGTATAACCTGGTGCAAACTGCATGTTTATATCTAACCAGACATATGAGCTATACGTATATGATCTAATGGCGTGAATAAAGCGAATTGAGAGTTAAGAGAGAATTGACTCTTCTCCTCTTTGTACTAAGCCAGTAACCGTAACCGGTGACCTCCGGTCAACAATCCAGACTGAGAGGAGATGTTGTGAGTCTTGCTGCATGAATTCTAGTGTGCAGTGTTCCTGCTAAATAGGGGATTTAGGAAGATAGGAACAGGAGGAGGCTATTCAGCTCCTGGGGCCTATTCCACCATTCAATTAGATCATGGCTGATCCGTGTCTTAACTCCATTTACCCTCCTTGGTTCCCTATCCCTTAATAACCTTACCCAACAAAAATCTATCAATCTCAGTACTGAAATTTTCAACAGCTTTTTGGGGGAGAGAGTTCCAGATTTCCACTCCCCTTTGTGTGAAGAAGTGCTTCCTGACATCACCCCTGAACGGCCGAGCTCTAATTTTAAGGTTACGGCCCCCCTTGTTCTGGACTCCCCCCACCAGAGGAAATAGTTTCTCTGCATTTACCCCATCAACTCCTTTAATCATCTTAAACACCTCAATTAGATCACTCCTTAATCTTCTAAACTCAAGGGAGTACAAGCCTTGTCTATGCAACCTGTCGTCATAATTTGACCCTTTAAGTCCTGGTATCATTCTGGTGAATCTGCGCTGCACCCCCTCCAAAGCCAATATCTCCTTCCTGAGGTGCAGCTAATTGTTAGAGATGGGCTACGCGACTTAAGATATATGAAGGGTGCCAACTATAATGTTAGGGTTAACCCTAACCCGGTGCAACTATTTGAATAGAATGAAATCGGGTTGTCCTCCAGATTCCCACCCCCACGGGTGCCTCCACCCGAGTTGTGTTTGGGCCTGACCGGAATTTTGGGCCCAGGTAATTATTCTTAGCACTTTTACACCCACCTAAGGAATCTAATTTACAAGAACAAATTCGAACGTTGTCCCTTTGAAAGTGTAGAAAGAAGAAGTTTGTTGGATTCTGCAGGTTAGATATTGTTATATCGTTAAATGTAAACCAGGACAAACGGTTCTGACGGGGACACAAAGACTACACGAGTATTGATGAAACAACAACAACAACAGCAGCAGCAACAACAACAGCAGCAGCAACAACAACAACAGCAGCAGCAGCAGCAACGTGCATTTATATAGTGCCTTTAATGTAACATAACATCCCAAGGCGCTTCACAGGGACCCAATCAGACAAAAATTTGACAGCGAGCCACATAGATTTAAGGTGATTGAGAAAAGAACCAAAGGTGACATGAGGAAAATCTTTTTTTACACAGCGAGTGATTAGGATCTGGAATGCACTGCCCGAGGGGGTGGTGGAGGCAGATTCAATCATGGCCTTCAAAAGGGGAACTGGATAAGTACTTGAAAGGAAAAAAATATGCAGGGCTACCGTGATAGGGCGGGGGAGTGGGACTAGCTGGATTGCTCTTGCACAGAGTCGGCACGGACTCGATGGGCCGAATGGCCTCCTTCCGTGCTGTAACCTTAATATGATTCCACGATTCTATGATAAGGAGACATTAGGACAGGTGACCAAAAGCTTGGTCAAAAAAGTAGGTTTTAAGGAGCGTCTTAAAGGAGGAGAGAGAGTTAGAGAGGCGTTTAAGTGGTAAGCAGAAGGCTGGACACACAGATATACTTTTTAAAGTATTTTTGACACTTTCCAAATTCAGACCACACAAACAAGCACCAAAGTGATTACATAGAATTGCACAGAATATAGAGCACAGCAACAGGCCATTCGGCCCAACTGGTCCATGCCAGTGTTTAAGCTCCACATGAGCCTCCTCCCTTCCTTTTTTTTTTGTTCATGGGATGTGGGCGTCGCTGGCGAGGCCGGCATTTATTGCCCATCCCTAATTGCCCTTGAGAAGGTGGTGGTGAGCCGCCTTCTTGAACCGCTGCAGTCCGTGTGGTGAAGGTTCTCCCACAGTGCTGTTAGGAAGGGAGTTCCAGGATTTTGACCCAGCGACGATGAAGGAACGGCGATATATTTCCAAGTCGGGATGGTGTGTGACTTGGAGGGGAACGTTCAGGTGGTGGTGTTTCCATGTGCCTGCTGCCCTTGTCCTTCTAGGTGGTAGAGGTCGCGGGTTTGGGAGGTGCTGTCGAAGAAGCCTTGGCGAGTTGCTGCAGTGCATCCTGTAGATGGTACACACTGCAGCCACAGTGTGCTGGTGGTGAAGGGCATGAATGTTTAGGGTGGTGGATGGGGTGCCAATCAAGTGAGCTGCTTTGTCCTGGATGGTGACGAGCTTCTTGAGTGTTGTTGGAGCTGCACTCATCCAGGCAAGTGGAGGGTGTTCCATCACACTCCTGACCTGTGCCCTGTAGATGGTGGAAAGGCTTTGGGGAATCAGGGGGTGAGTCACTCACCGCAGAATACCCAGCCTCTGACTTGCTCTTGTAACCACAGTATTTATATGGCTGGTCCAGTTAAGTTTCTGGTTAATGGTGACCCCCAGGATGTTGATGGTGGGGTTAGATGATTATACTTCATCTAATCCTAGATTCGCTTTCCATTGCAATGTAAGGGATGTAATTTTTACACATTTATTTGTAATGAGGGCCAGGAGTTATAGTATATATAACAAAATGTCATTGTTAGCACCAGTATTATTCCATTAAGTTCTTTGTTAGGGGCTTATTTTGAATGTATTTGAGATTGTTTCAATCTTGTTAACTCAAAATGCCCTTAGTCGATAAAGTTATGCGTCGCCATGTCTCCGAGCACTTTCGATGCCAATGAACATGGTGGGTTGGGATGTGTTACAATCTTGTTAGGGAATGAGAAGCATCAGCCGATGGTGTTTGGTCTACTTAGTGATTGATTGGTCTGTGAAAACCCAAGATTGTTTGGGATGCAGCTGATTTTCCTGTGTGATTATAGGTGTACAGGTAACAGCGTAACACAACAGGTAACAGTGTAACACAACAGGTAACAGCGTAACACAACAGGTAACAGCGTTACACAACAGGTAACAGCGTAACATGTGGTTGTCAGAATATTCTCGGAGTTGCTGGACAGCTCACTATTGCACAATCAGTCAGATTTGATCACCCCGATGCACCCCGTGTAAATCTTTTGTCAGGTTGTATTGCTTGACGTCTTATTTAGTGTGTTATAATTGCACGATTGTATCTTGCATTGTAACTCTTAATAAAAACCTTTATACTTTGAACAAACCACCGGCAAGCTTTCTTGATTAAAGACCGGACTGTAAAGTAAGAACTTACATTTTTGGTGCTCAATATGGGCCTTGCGAGGTGTTGTTTTGTACAAAGTATAGGTATTTGGGTTATTATACCTGTTAACGGGCAAAAGTGGGGATTAGGTGTTTTGGTTGTGAGCAACCTGTATAATTACGCGTTTATTTTTGGTTATGAGAGACCTGTGTTAGAGTCCAGGGGCCGCACTGTGGTGAATTGTTCACTCACGATTTTTGTGGTGGGATGTTAAACATGGTAAGAGATTATATCCTCACCTAAAGTCACAAACAAAAGTTTCTTTTTAAAAAGGAGGGAGTGTTTAGCCATGGCAGAGGAGATTGATAGTTGCACGAAGGTGGGAGAACTGCCAATAAAAACTCTGGCAGCTAAAACAAAGAAATATATCCAGGAGAAACTGGGAACTTGTGCTCTATGAGTTAAAAACTGTCGGACTTTGTGAGAGGTTGAGGGTAAAGCACAGGAGGAGGAGGAGGAGAGGTTAACATGACGTCAAAAGCAAAATACTGCGAATGCTGGAAATCTGAAACAAAAACAGAAAATGCTGGAGAAGCTCAGCCAGTCATGCAGCGTCTGTGGAGAAAGAAACAGAGTTAACGTTTCAGGTCAAAGGCCTGCGGAGGTTAACATCAGTCCTTTCACAGCAGACAAAGGCTGTGAGAGAGTTGCATAAAAAATCCCTGGGTTGGTGCTTTGAGATGTAGCCAAAAGTTTAGGAAAAAAGGAAAGAAGTTAAAAGCTCACAGCAAGAAGTAAAATTGTGTGAAAGTGTGTGGAAATTTGCTGATGGCCTAACACTGAGAATGCTACAAATGTTTAACAAGCTAAAGCATTCCTTTGGTTTGAAGGTTTCTCTTAAAAGTGCATCTGTGCAGATGTTTGTTTTTGGTGTCAGTTCCACCCTCTTTTCTTTTCACAGAGCTAAAAGCAGTTTAACTCTCTGTTGCCTTGTCTTTGTAAGGAATCTTACAACACCAGGTTATAGTCCAACAGTTTTATTTTGAAAATCACAAGCTTTCGGAGGCTTCCTCCTTCGTCAGGTGAAGTGTCTTTGATGATGGGAGTATTTTAAGCATTGTAATGCATGTCTTTTCTATAAGCAGATTATTTTTGAGATGTTGAGTCCTTGTGTTCTTGGTGTTGAACTGATTTGGAGTAATCGACAGTTTGGGGGTGATTTTAAACCCCAAGGTGGGGTGGGTTGGGGACGGGTGGGAGTTGAAAATAGTTGTTTTTTTGGGTCGCAACCGCAAAATTTTTGGACTTTGCGTTCCCGGTGGGAAGCCCGGACTTATACATGTTAAACCCGGAAATAAAGCCGGGTTGTGGTCGCGACCCAAAAAACAACTATTTTAGACTCCCACCCGCCCCTAACCCACTCCTTCTTGGGGGTTTAAAATCACCCCCTTTGAGTACTTGATTAAACTATCAAATTCTGAAACTGGTTTTTCGGTGGGTGGCCACTACAGACAGCTAGTTATTTAAATTCTGTGAACTTTCCTTGGGCTCGAGGCCTGGGATTATCACATAAAATTTGGCACTCTCTGAGTTCATAACCGATTACAGACATCAATATTTTAAGGTGCGTGAAAGTGTGAACATGGTTGCTGAGTATGTTCATTTCCATTTAAGATTGTGTTCCCCAGAATATGGGAGATTTGAGGAATACTTCTGTGCTTTACAATTTTAATTAAAGACGCTGGTGTGGATTTATTTCGACTGAAATCTACATTATGCCACCCTGACCTAATTATAAAATGAACAACAGGTCATTTCACAAAACAAATTCTGTTATTAATACCCGACCGACCTTTAAGTCCTGTGCCCAGAAATAACCTTTCCAGTCATTTGAACGTACCAGCACCTCTCTGCAAGCGGAGATTAAGTAGCGCGAATCCAGTACGTTTGCGACCGTCTCCATTTTGAATGGTGCGGGGTGGGGGAGGGGTGGGGGGAGGGGTGGGGGAGGGGTGGGGGAGGGGGGGTGTGTGGGTGGAATTTGCATAATCCATTTCTCAGGGGTTCGCCGATGGTTCCGGTGGGAGCGGTGCAAATGGCCCAGGAAATTTTGGTGTGGCGTAAAAATTAAGCATCATAATTTCCTGGAACTTGTGCGCTAGAATAATGGCTTTGCAGTTGAGTGTTGATAATGAGAGTTGTGAGATTTTTTTCTGAGGCAGTGCTGTGTACACACACACACACACACACACACACACACACATATATATATCTATATTTTAAAAATAAATTCCAGCCGGGTTTCAACGTTTCGCCTTTCACTTGATGAAACTTGACAGCGAGTCTGCCCAGAGCATGAAATGCATTGTGTTTATCGATCGCTGAACCTTGCAATGGGGCCAGCTGTGGCAGCAGTGAAAAGCATATGATCAAGCAGATGGTTCGAGAGACACAGCAAGAAAGCTGCTGTAATCGAGACAAGCTCATTTAAAAGTAGTCGCACCTGGCTGATGGTCTCAGTGGGGAAGGCGTCAGAAATTACCGCGAGGGATTTAATGGGACTTGAAAACAAAGCGCAGGGCATTATGTAAAGAGACTGCATTTCCCTCTCCCCCCTGCTGTTTCTCTATTTACATCATTGATCTGCCGGCTCCCGTACAGTAATCATATGAAGACTGACGGGATTTAATACCTCACCCTACCAGAATCCGGCTTTGTCTGTCAGTCTTTTGTGCAACCATCGAGAAACGGCAAATCAAAGCAGGATCTTGCCAGCAAAATCTGTGAAGCTAAAACAAACGGCAAAGGAAAAGCCTCTTTAGTTGCTGTTGTTCTTGTATCTTTGCACTCTTCCCACGGAGAGCGGGGTGAAGTAATGGAAGGATTAGCAGATTGTTTAACAGTCTGACAGGGTGGCGTCGTTGTTGTTTTCGTATCTACTCACTCTTACCTTGGAGAATTTGAAGAAGGGCAGGGTAGTTCTCCCCGGCGTCCTGGCCAATATTTATCCCTCAACCAACATCACTCTAAACAGATTATCTGAGAGTGTGATGTACTGGAAGGATCCATAGGCTGATTAACAGTCTGACAGGTGAACGTTCCTTCCATGGCCGTAACTACCATTCTACCAGCTGATAGGGGGTGGTGGTGGGGGATAGTCCTATCTGGTAGGAGGGTTTTATGGACCCCCCACAACCCATAAGATGAGGGGGGGGGCACCCACACCCACCGGGCACAAGTATCCCACTGGATATCACCCTGGAATTCAGAGCCGGAACTCCGGTTTCCACTTGTCGGGACTGCCTGGAACAGAGATTGAGTCCTGCGCTTTTTTACAGAGAGGCAGGAATGCTAGCACTGAGCCAAAGGCTCACTCTGCCTCTTTGGTTAACCTGCTCCATAGTGTTTTCACCAGACTTTTGAGGAGAGCCTGACTGTTGCCACTGGCACTGCTGACGTATATTTTTGTGTTCTGCGCGTTTAATGATTGCTGAGCCTTGAAAGGGGCCACATCTGATCGAGCAGATGGTTTGAGATACAAAGCAAGAGTGTGTAGCAATTGGGAAACTGCAGTGGAGGTCCCTGTAGACCAGAACCTCTAATTGCAAGGAAAGAAAGGACTTGCATTTATGTAGTATCTTTCACAATCTCAGGACATCCCAAAGTGCTTTACAGCCAATAAAGTACTCTTTGAAGTGTAGTCACTGTTGTAACGTAGGAAATGCGGCAGCCAATTTGCGCACAGCAAGATCCCACTAACAGCAATGTGATGATGACCAGATAATCTGTTTTTGGTGATGTTGGTTGAGGGATAAATAATGGCCACCTCCGGCAGTGCAGCACTCCCTCAGTACTGCACTGGAGCGTCAGTCTAGATTTTGTGCTCATGTC
Organism: Heptranchias perlo; assembly: GCF_035084215.1. Lineage (NCBI taxonomy): Eukaryota > Metazoa > Chordata > Chondrichthyes > Hexanchiformes > Hexanchidae > Heptranchias > Heptranchias perlo. Next base: position 61,575,987 of record NC_090340.1, on the reverse strand, counting down.
TCTGCGGTGCGACTTAATCCCACGGTCTACTGATTCAGAGGGGAGAGTGCTACCCACTGAGCCAGGGCTGCCACCAAATGAAGCTTCAAGTCTGAACCTTAGGCGCTTGCCATGTGGTCTTTCTATATGTTTGTCTGGACGGGAGGGCGGGGTTACTTTTCTTTTAAGGAATGAAAGTCTCATGGTCTTGTCCGTGTCCTGGTTGTAATGACCCTAAATTGGGCAGTCCGAATCCAGTGCATGTTGGACACAAAGCTGAGCTGAATTCTCCAACGCTAATTGGCACTAAACTGGCAATTTAGCTCAGAGAGGCCGTAGGATGGGAAATGCCAAAAATGTCAGTAGAAGATTTGTCTCCTAAGATTGGGACTGAGGCCCAATGTTGGGGCAATATAGAGGAAGAGTCACTCTGCACCTAACTGTGCTGTACCTCCCCCCGGGAGTGTTTGTTGCTGACACCGGGTTCCCTGAAAAGGAAATTGCTCCAATTCTCCACCTTGATCAGCGTAACGCTTACCAAGCAAGCAAACTTTAATTTTCTCCCCGCCTCTCCTGAAGGTGCTTGGGTTCGGTTTCTTAGATGCCTCACTGTCTCTCCAAATGGCCACCAATCATCTGCAAGCTGCACCTATCAAATGCTGACCACGCAGCCAAGCACCAACCTTGTCCTCGCCTAACTTCCACACGCAGATACTTACAAAAGTATTCACTATGTTGAAATTTCCTCACCCACTCCCGCCCCCCCCACCCCCCCCTCAGTGTTATTGAGCCTCCCTGTAGCATCCCTGATCCTGCCCTTGCTGATGCAGCAACAACAACAACAACAACTTGCATTTATATAGCCCCTTTAACGTAATAAAACGTCCCATGGCGCTTCGCAGGAGCGATTATCAAACAAAATTTGACACCTAGCTAACTAGGCACAAACTGGGCATCGAACAGTGTAATTTTGTAGTGTAACAGTACAACGGAGTAGTGTCCACTGGGGCTCAGTTGGTCGTGCTTCTCGCCTACCTGGACAGAAGGTTGTGGGTTCAAGTCTCAAGCCAGAGACTTGAGCGCAAAATCAAGGCTGACGGTCCCAGTGCAGTACTGAGGGAGGTGCTGTCTTTTGGATGAGAGGTTAAACTGAGGCCTCATCTGCCCTCTCAGGTGGATGTAATAGATGCCACAGCACTAATTCAAAGAAAGGCAGAGGAGTTCTCCCCGGTGTCCTGGCCAATATTTATCCCTCAACCAACATCACTAAAACAGATGATCTGGTCATTAGCTCATTGCCGTTTGTGGGATCTTGCTGTGCGCAAATTGGCTGCCGTGTTTCCTACATTACAACAGTGACTACACTTCAAAAGTACTTCATTGGCTGTAAAGTGCTTTGGGACGTCCTGAGGTTGTGAAAGGCGCTGTATAAATGCAAGTTCTTTCTTTAATACGAGGTACTTGTGTCCTTGTGAATTGCACAGCTTCTTTTGAAAACAAGTTGCTTTGTAGGGAGGAATAATCTTGGATAGGAGTAGCTGATCAGTTGCTGCCGATGTTTAGTGAGATCTACTTCTGATCTTGCTGCTGGTTCTTGATTAGCCGAGTTTCTGCAGAAAACAACGGAGATTAGCGAAGTGTGGCAAACTCTGATGCGCCACTCGGGAGCTGCTTTATGCTGGCGAAACTGAATGAGTATCATTGCGTTTTTGGCCATCACCGGCTTTCAAAGTGAATCCTGACTCCCGAGCTGCACGTGGAAACGCAACCTGTTGTGAACTCTCCAGCTGGATCTGAGTACACTCCCAAGTGAGACATGACACAGTGTCAATGGAGTGCATCCAACCAGTTGGCTGGTGGGTTTTGTTGTAATCTTAGGTATTCGTAATTGGTAGCACTCTGAGTCAGATGGTTGAGGGTTCAAGTCCCACTCCAGAGTGACACTCCCAGTGCAATACTGAGGGAGTGCTGCACTGTCGGAGGTGCCATCTTTTCAATGAGATGCTAAACCGAGGCCCTGTCTGCCCTCTTAGGTGGTTGTAATAGATCCCATGACACTATTCGAAGAAGAGCAGGGGAGTTCTCTCCAGTGTCCTGGCCAAAATTTATCCCTCAGCCAACATCACTAAAAACAGATTATCTGCTCATTATCACATTGCTGTTTGTGGGATCTTGCTGTGCGCAAATTGGCTGCCGCGTTTCCCACATTACAACAGTGACTACACTTCAAAAGTACTTCATTGGCTGTAAAGCGCTTTGGGACGTCTTGAGGTCGTGAATGGCGCTGTATAACTGTAAGCTCTTTCCTGCACTAGCTCTGTGGTGCCACCTCCCTCCCTTCAAAAAAACCCCTGTCGGACCTTCCTCTTCAACTGTGCTTTTGCTACCTCCTGATCTGTTTCCTTCCTCCCACTCCCGCTTGGCGTCCACTTGCAATCCGTTGCCTTGAAAACTGCTCTGAGATGTAAAGATCGCTACATAAATATGAATTGCTGTTGTAAACTGCATTAAGTTGGGTCAGTGGGGCGTGCCCCTGTGGAGGGTGGATGTGCACTCCATATTGGGTGAACAGAAACCCTATGGGAGGAATATCAACTTTTATCACCAGTTTTACACCTCACCCGATTTTCATCTCCATTGACTTCATAGGGACATAGGAACAGGAGAAGGCCATTCAGCCCCTCGAACCTGTTCTGCCATTCAATTAGATCATGACTGATCTGTACCTTAACTCCATCCACCCGCCTTGATTCCCAAACCTTAATCCCCTTACCCAACAAAAATCTATCAATCTCAGTTTTGAAATTTTCAATTGACCCCCAGCCTCAACAGGGGGAGAGAGTTCCAGACTTCCACTCCCCTTTGTGTGAATTAGTGCTTCCTGACATCACCCCCTGAAGGGCCGAGCTCTAATTTTAAGGTTATGCCCCCTTGTTCTGGACTCCCTTACTTCAAGAAAAGAAAATGGGCCGAGGTTTAGAGGGCGGAGGGCTGCCGATTGGCAATCATCCTCTTACCACTGGGCAATAAAAGTTAAAATTAACACCTATTTCTCAGTAACTCGACTTAGATTGTACTAAGCACCATACTGGGTTTACATGTTTGTCCAAACCTTGACAAAAAATAACTATATTGCAGTGCCCTTTGATATTTCTAATTGGTAGCACTCCCACCACTGAGTCAGAAGGTTTGAGCCACATTCCAGGGATATGAACACAACAAGTGCAGCACTGAGGGAGTGCTGCACTGCCGCAGATGCACCTCAACACCTCCTAACTGCTAGGGCAATGGCTGGCTGTGGTGAAACACTACAAGTAGCCGGGTTTCGCAACTCATGTCCTGAGTTAGAATTGAATATTGCAGCCCCCGTGAGGAAATACCAGTTGAGTTAAACTCAACTTTCTCAATAATCCATTAAAATTTGTGAGTCACAAAAATCCCATTAGACCTGGTACCCGCAAGTTAGATGTATTTTCCTTCCAAAAGTTCCCTTTACCTGAGAATCTCTGCTGTTGGAGATTGTACGAATGTTCTTTTAGTGTTTTCGCTCTCTTCCCAGGGAGAGCAGTGTGAGGATTCGCAGGCTGATTAACAGTCTGATAGGCCGTGATGTGAACGCTCCTTCTATGGCCATAACCTTTACACCAGCTGATGGTCGGGAGGGGGGGGTGGGGTGGGGTTAGTCCTATACGGCAGGAGGGTTATGGGCTCCCACAACCCATACCCACCAGCCATAAGTATCCTGCAGGACGTTAACCCAGAATTCAGAGCTGGAGCTCCAGTCTCCACTCGCCAGGACTGTCTGGAGAAGGGATCAAACGCTGCACCTTGTGACTCTGAGGCGGGAATGCTACCACTGAGCCAAAGGCTTGCTCATTATAAGAATGAACTTGATATATAAATATAGAACCCATGTGAGTTGGTGTTATCCCTTTTTTTTTCATGTGGGCAGGATTGCACCCTCCAGATGACCCACCAAAGACTGGCTTTCTGTTTCTGTCCCTCTTTGATCATTAAAGAGGTTCAACCACATCAGTGGAGGAGCCTCGAAGTGTTTACATCAGTCTCCAGTTTCTCCAGAATGAACTACGGGCCATTCACACAGTCCATGTTTATATAGCAACTCCGATTTCCACAGACAAAAATTCCTACAGCACTTGTAATGAATGTTTTCTTTTGCCAGTGCTGAGGTTGAGGCTTGGCCAGGCTCAGCCCAGTCTGTCACCAATGAATCACCAACCCTGATTCCCCTTCGGCTCGTCGGACCAGACATTTATTGAAGGGCACAAGCATTACATGCCGAATCCTTTCATCTTGTGAAATGAAGCTGTCTGTTTAAAAGTCGCTCGAGGAGCAGTTAAAATGCTGCCCGCTCATTGGCTAACCTCATCCTCAATGAACCGACCCACGGGCGGCCATGAACCAGATAGACCGAGTAGCTTCACATCGATAGCGAAGAAACTGGTGGAGACCCTAATAAAGGATAACAGTGATGAACGCTTAGGAAGGTATGGACTAATTGAGGACAGTCAATACGCCTACATTAAAACAGTGACTACACTTCAAAAGTTGTAAGGCACTGTGGCACGTCCTGAGATCATGAAAGGCGCTTTATAAATGCAAGTTCTTTCTTTCTTTCATTCTCATGCTTGACTTATTTTATTCCTGAGCATAGTCTGCTACATCTTGCAGGTCTAAGAGAGATACCTTTGCTCGTACCTTTTTTTAAGTGTAATATATCAGCTTTATTCTCAGTAATAATACAGACACACATACAGAAACGCTGGGAAAGAGCTGTTTTTCCTTTTGAATATCTCCCCACAGGGAGCTGCACCGTTCCCAGAGACGCTGCAATACTGGGTCGATGCGTGGAGTGGACGGAGCCAAGCCCCTGTTCCATCTCCCTGTTCCAAAAATCAATTTAATGTATGGTCCCCAGATAGGGGGCGTATCAGATATTAAACTGATAAGAACAGATTTTTTTTTCAAAAGATATACTTTATTCATAAAATTTGCAGCAGTACATACAATACAGTTCTCATATTACGTTCCAAACGTACACAATACAGATTATGCAATTTGCAGGTTACATCAAGTACAGTTCAATGAAACACATTGGACATAATTACAGTTCATGACACTCTAGGGTGCCTCATTGCATCACAATCAATACAGGTGATTCATTACAGATACATTACAGATTTATTACAGGTACATTACATCAATTTGAATTTTACATTCTGCTCGAGGGGGTTTTTATTCCTACCTCCTCTGCTTTCTGCCCTTCAGCTATCCTTGTACACATGGTGTCTTTTGTACTATGGGCCTTAATCTTTGCAACAAGTCTCTTAAGTGGCACTGTTACAATTGTAGGCTTTTGCCCAGATATTTCTTATGTGCTGAGAAACAAGAATTTGAGGAAATTACTGAGTGATAGACAAGGGAAATGTAGTGGATGTGATATGTTTGAAAGAACAAACCTGCATTAATATCGCGGCTTTCACCACTGCGCGACATTTAATAAACATTTATTACAAGTGCGTTACAGCCAATGAAATGCTTTTGAAGTGTTGTCACTGTTGTAATGTTTGGAAACGCAGCAGCCAATTTGTGCACAGCAAGATCCCACAAACAGGAATGAGATAAATGACCTGTCAAACTGTTTCAGTGATGTTGGTTGAGGGATAAATATTGGCCAGGACTCCGGGGAGAACTCCTTCAAAATAGTGTCATGGGATCTTTTAACACCACCTGAGAGGGCAGACGGCACCTCGTTTAAACGTCTCATCTGAACGATGGCACCTCCGACAGTGCAGCGCTCCCCCAGTACTGCACTGGAGGGTCAGCCTGGATTATGTGCTCAAGTCTTTGGAGTGAGAAGGAGAGAGAAAGGGAGAGAGAAAAGATCACGACAAAGAGTGAGAAAGGTTAGAGGCACGAGGTGAGAGAAGGATCATCCATCAAATGGCAAGCTACTTCGTGCACGTCCAGAGGTGCGCGTGAGGCATAGAACAGCCTCAAACTCTCTGCGTAATTACCCTTATTTTGGGTTGGGATCTCTCTTCAACTTCAAGAGCGAGATACCAGGGGAGGTCTATGGATCTAATCCATCGAGTGGTCTCATTGTTCACGGAGGAATACCCTCATTGACAAATGTAAGGAATCTTACAACACCAGGTTATAGTCCAACTGTTTTATTTGAAAATCACAAGCTTTCGGAGGCTTTCTCCTTCGTCAGGTGAGCGAGTCAGGTCACCTGACGAAGGAGAAAGCCTCCGAAAGCTTGTGATTTTCAAATAAAACAGTTGGACTATAACCTGGTGTTGTAAGATTCCTTACATTTGTCAACCCCAGTCCATCACCGGCATCTCCACCTCATTGACAATAACAACTTACATTTCTATAATGTCTTTAACGTAGTAAAACGTCCCAAGGCATTTCACAGGAGCGACTATCAAGCAAAATTTGACACTGAGCTGCATAAGAAAATATTAGGACAGGTGACCAAAAGCTTAGTCGTAGAGGTAGGTTTTAAGGAGCGTCTTAAAGGAGGAGAGAGGCGGAGAGGTTTAGGGAGGGAATTCCAGAGCTTAGGGCCTAGGCAGCTGAAGGCACGGCCGCCAATGGTGGAGTGATGAAAATCAGGGATGTGCAAGAGGCCAGAATTGGAGGAGCGCAGAGATCTCGGAGGGTTGTAGGGCTGGAGAAGGGAAAGCATATAAAAATAGAGCTACTTTGGTGCAAGGACTAAATCTATCCTTGCTTGCTTGTGTTGTAAATGGTTTAGACATACTTTAGACCCCAAAAAACACAGTATCCAGATGTTAATGAATGAGGATGCTGTCTCACTGAATTCCCAGATGACATTTCAATAACTTTCCATTCATCACAGTAATTACATTCCCACAAAAATCTTTAAATTGTCATTCTTACTCACGAAAGATATTATGTCTGATTAAGTTGAGTTGATAAAGAACGTATCGCCGATAGCCGGCTTGCAAATTAATTTAAAGATTTGGAGTAATCTACTTATACATAATTACCTAATACTTAAAGTTTTTAGAACGTGAGAAAAGAACAGATGAGCGAAAGCAGAACGAAATCAAGAAGATAGATGATGAGGAGAAAATTCTCATTCCTAGCATGTGGGGGCAGGGGATTGAGTGCTGGGAGTGTATGTCGAGAACTTGGGTGTGTTCATAGAATCATAGTATCATAGCACGTTACAGCACAGAAGGAGGCCATTCGGCCCATTGTGTCTATGCCGGCTCTTTGAAAGAGCTATCCAATTAGTCCCACTCCCCTGCTCTTTCCCCATAGCCCTGGCAAATTTTTTTCACCTTCAAGTGTTTATCCAATTCCCTTTGGAAAGTTATTATTGAATCTGCTTCCACCGCCCTTTCAGGCAGCGAGTTCCAGATCATAACAATTCTTTGCTTAAAAAATGTTTCCTCGTGTCGCCTCGGGTTCGTTTTGCCAATCACCTCAATTCCCAGTAACCTGGTCCTAAATTCCCAATATGTGCTCCTGATGCTCAGAACTCTGCAATAGGAGTGCGAAAGGTGGAATTTTATCTCCGAATGTGAAGAGCCCACTAGATAGTTTTCACCATTTCTTGCTCTCCTTATCTCTGCTGTTGGAACGCCCCTGCTCTCCTTCGAAAATTATCAAGGGATCTTTTACCCTCTGTGCACTGTGGTAAAGCAACTATTAATCTGACTGGGGTCCCAGGACACCGGGGAGAACTCGCCTGCTGTTCTTCAAAATAGTGCCATGGGATCTTTTACATCCACCCAAGAGGGCAGACAGAACCTCGGTTTGATGTCTCATCCGAAAGACGGCACTGCCGACAGTGCAGCACTCCCTCGGTACTGCACTACGAGTGTCAGCCTGGATGTTGTGCTCAAGTCTCTGGAGTGGGGCTTGAACCCACAACTGTCTAACTGAGAGGCGAGAGTGAACCTATTGAGCCTATCACATCTCTCAACAATGCCTCGTGTTTCACACAATTCCTTACTTCTTTGGACCATAGCGACAGCTGCTGCTTAGGCAAACATAGCACTTGTTTGCGCGCAGCACGATCCCAGAAACAGCAAAGAGATAACCGACTGGTTTATCTTGTCTCAGGTGACATTGGTTGAGGGAGGGATGTCGGCCAGGACACCAAGAGACCTCTGCTCCTCTGGATGAGCAGTGTCATGGGTTCTCTTTAATATCCCTGTTACAAACAAGCAGACTGCTTAACGTCTCTTCCAAAGGACACCACAGTTAGAGTTTTGGAGTTTTCTTCAACTCTTTTTACTTTAACCATAAATATTTTTTTTTTGCGTTGCTGCTTGTCAGAGAGTGCTTTCATTCGCTCAGATGTCGAGGTAAATTTGTAGCATGCCCAGGGATCGTACAGAAAAGCTAATCTATTTTGTTTTGGCTTCCTGGTTTTCTTGTGTGTGCTCACATAATCTACCAACACTTCATGAGTTGGCAGAATTACTAGACTGCGATTTAGGCTTTAACTAAGTAAAAAAAATGAACTGCAGCAGTAACACATTATATTTTACTGTAGTTTTTAAGCTGAACTAAATCCTCAATTAAATAAAAAAAACACGATTGCTTCGTTATGTACATAATATTCTCCCGTGAATTTATTTTCTCACCATTCACAGACCCTCTCAGGCCTATATCTTACTCGGGGGGGGTGATTTCAACGTAGGGCGATAGTGTCAAATCGCCGATATCGGAAAGGAAAATCGCGAGAGGTGCATAACGGGTGCCCGATCAGATATCGCCCATTTCACACTGTCGCTAAAAATAAAAATTTCTCCTGAGGTTTCAGGCGGAACTCCCTAATTCAAAACAAACAGGCTGAGAAACACTTCCTAAAAACAAAACAACCGGGATCAAGATAAATTAAATAACTTATGGGGGAGTCCAAAACTAGAGGTCAAAATATAAAATAGTCTCTAATAAATCCAATAGGGAATTCAGGAGAAACTTCTTTACCCAGAGAGTGGTGAGAATGTGGAACTCGCTCCCACAAGGAGTAGATGAGGCAAATAGCGTAGATACATTTAAGGGGAAGCTCGATAAACACATGAGGGAGAAAGGAATAGAAGGATATGCTGACAGGGTGAGATGAAGAGGGGTGGGAGGAGGCTGGTGTGCAGGTTAAACATTGGCATAGACCTGTTGGGCCGAATGGCCTGTTTCTGTGCTGTTTATTTTATATAAAATTTTTAAAAAATCCCTTTTAATTCAAGGTCAGTGTATCAGATCAATGTATTCCGATAATTATCATTCCGTCATTGAAATATACAAGGAGCAATATTTCCTTCCAACATGTGGAAAGTGGGGGATTCCAGTGGAGTCACATTACAACAGAGACGTAGAGGACTATTGTCTAACATTTCCCAAACCATTTGCACCTACTCTGCGATTCACAAAATCAATTTTTTTCCTACTTAGTGGAGATTTATGAGTAAACAAAATGGAGCCCGCCACTCAGGAAGTTGTAGAGTGCTCATCTTAGATTCAGGCATCCAATATCATGGAATACAACCCATCCCTGACGAGGATATACGTGTAATGTGCTTGGAGCGAAGAGGGGGGAAAAAAAACCCTTCACTTATCTTGAAGAGTTCTCCCAACTCGAGCGGATGAAAGTTTCTCATTTGTCAGAAAACTTTGAAATGTAGGCCTGACAAGAGACTGGCTTGGCGAATGATGTCATGTGCCCCTGTTGAAATTCGACAGCGTCTGCAGAGCAACGTGAAGACTCCGGCAAAGAGAGAGAATTCCAATTAGGCAACGCAGAAGGACATCTCGATTTAAAAAAAAATTAATGTTTTTGCCTCTTGAACATCCCCGATTTTAATCGCTCCACCATTGGCGGCCGTGCCTTCAGCTGCCTAGGCCCTAAGCTCTGGAATTCCCTCCCTAAACCTCTCTGCCTCTCTCCTCATTTAAGACGCTCCCTCTTTGACCAAGCTTTCTGTCACCTGTCCTAATATCTGCTTATGTGGCTCGGTGTCAAATTTTGTTTGATAATCGCTTCTGTGAAGCGCCTTGGGACGTTTTATTATGTTAAAGGTGCTATATAAATGCAAGCTGTTGTTGTTGTTGTTGTTGTTGTTGTTGTTGTTGTTGTAAACGGGCTTTGACTAATCTAGCACATCTCAAATGGAACTCTCACCTTCTCCTTCATTGCTAAAAGATGCCTCCCAGATGCTCAGTTTCCTCTTTTGTACCAAATGCTCATTTTCTCCTCAGTTAATTGTTCACTAAGCCTAAGTGTGTCTGCAATTTGAACTCTGCTGCCATATCTGAGGAGGTCCGTCTACCACCTATGATAATCCTGGGAAGGTTACAAGAAAAACCTTGTAGTCTAGTAGGTGATCCCTCTCTGACTTCTGACCTCTCTGTGTGACCTTTCTTTTCTCCCTCCCTCTCTCTCCTCTCTCAATCTCTCTTTCTCCTCTCTCAATCTCTCTCTCAATCTCTCTCTTTCTTTCTCTCTGTGTCTCTCTCCTCTCCCTCTCAATCTCTCACTCTCTCTCAATCGAGTCTAGTAGGTGATTCTTCTCTGACCTCTATGGGACCCTTCTTTTCTCTTTCCCTCAATCTCTCTCTCTATTATTTCAATACTAACATGGTCAGTGCTCCTCTATCTTTTCTTCCTTGTTCCTTCTTTCTGAAATATTCCACCATTTAAGACGCTGTGCCTCATCCCTGTATCCTCACTATGTTGAAATCGTTGTCATCGCGCTCTCTCTGACTCATTGTTTCCCAGGAGACCAAAAGTGTGGAACCCCTTCCCTATCCTTAGGAGCATAGGATCAGGAGTAGGCCATTCAGCCCTTCAAGCCTGCTCCGCCATTCAATTAGATCATGGCTGATCTGTACCTCAACTCCATTTAACCACCTTAGCTCCGTATCCCTCGATACCCTTACCCAACAAAAATCAATGGATCTCAGTCTTGAAAAACTCCAATTGACCCCCAGCATCCACAGCCTTTTGGGGGAGCGAATTCTAGATTTCCACCACCCTTTGTGTGAAGAAGTGGTTCCTGATTTCCCTCCTGAATGGCTTAGCTCTAATTTTAAGATTGTGTCCCCTCATTCTTGATTCCCCCAACAGAGGAAATAGTTTCTCCGTATCTACCCGAGCAAATCCTTTTAACATTTTAAACACCTCGATCAGATCACCCCTCATCCTTCTATACGCAAGGGGATATAAGCCAAGGTCACAAATAGGAACTCAGCTCCTGGATTGGGGCCCGAACCCACAATCTTCTGACTCAGGCAAGAGCAACTACAGACTGAGCCGAGCATAAAATGCTCCTTTCTCCTCATAATCTACATAGAATGCTCGAAATGACTCACCAGCACAGTGCATCTGTACATGTGTCAGCAACCAATCAAATTATACCCCATCTAGCTGGTAAAATTGGGTCCAACTGTGTCATTGGGGTTAATCCTGGCACCAGTGATTTCAGAGGCATAATGCAACCCTCTTCAGCAGTCGGGTTTCATTGGGCATTTCTAATGACTGGTACAAAAAATAATTGAAAAGGCTAATGGAATGTTGGCCTTTACCTGAAGGGGGCTGGAATACAAAGGAATGGAAGTTATGCTACAGTTATATAAAGCTCTGACGCTGTCGGGTGTTTCCGATCGTGTGAGGGACGTTCAGCCTCGCTGGTCACAACCGAACTCACTTATTTACGGTCGAAGGTCTGGGCTTACCCTTAGGAATCACACTGAAAGATGATGGGTAATGCAATCGAGACAGGTTTCAGATTTTGAATAGTAAAAGTATGTTTAATATGTACAGCAGATCTCAATATGGCAAAACCGATGCTACCGTTCCAATAGGACTACAAACAAATAGATTACTTCCCCTTGGACTTCTTAAACTAAGCCCCTCCGTGTTCCCTTACTCACGGCTGTTAACTCCCAACACTACACTGCCGAGGTTTGGTCAGGACATACAGAGGGAACTCTCCACACGGCTGTGAGTTGAGTATTCTGCAGGCTGCGGTTGAAATTCTCATCCTGCTGACTTTGGCTGCCGGGTCGTGTCTTCTACGATCGAAGTCCTTGGGGCCGTACCCGTTCCTTGGGGCAAGCGACTTCCTTTGGTCCTGGTTGTGGAGAGAGCAGCCTGCTCTGATCTTCTGATGTTGTAGAGCTGTGTGGCTGGTGTCCGTTTGACATCCACTGTTCGACCCCCTCCTTCCTGAGGCAGCAGCAGTTATACTGTTTTCTGGCCGATTTAGTCAGATGGTGCAAAATGCTACGATTGGTCCCTGGAGAGAAAGCTTTGTTTGAATGTGTATTATTTTCCTGCCTCTCATCTAGCTGGTTTTGGGGGACGATGGGAACTGCTGACCTTTACGTACTATATGAGGTGTGAACTGTTTTCAGATGGGTTCTGTTGTACCGACCGACTGACTCAATTATATCAACCTTAGCCAACTTGGAGCTGGCGATGATGTAAGGCAATGTCTCTGTTGGGTGGGGTGGATTTTAGGTTTTTTTTCGTTCATGGGATGTGGGCGTCGCTGGCGAGGCCGGCATTTATTGCCCATCCCTAATTGCCCCTTGAGAAGGTGGTGGGGAGCCGCCTTCTTGAACCGCTGCAGTCCGTGTGGTGACGGTTCTCCCACAGTTTGTCCTTTCTGGTCTGGGAACCTTGTTTTAAACAGAGTCCTTTTCGTAGCCATTTTCCCAAAACTGGGGTTTTCCCCTGGCGAATAAAATCTCGGATCAAAAAGGATAATCCTACAAAGCACAGCGTTCTGTTCTGGGCACCGCACCTCAGGAAGGATATACTGGCCTTGGAGGGGGTGCAGGGCAGATTCACCAGAATGATACCGAGGATAAAAGGGTTAAATTATGAGGACAGGTTGCATAGACTAGGCTTGCATTTCCTTGAATATAGACGAGTAAGGCGTGATCTCATTAAGGTGTTTAAGATGATTAAAGGATTTGATAGGGTAGAGAGAGGGAAACTATTTGCTCGGTGGGAATAACCTTAAAATTAGAGCTAGGCCGTTCAGGGGTGATGTCAGGAAGCACTTCTTCACACAAAGGCTAATGGAACTCTCTCCCTCAAAAAGCTGTTGAGGCCGGGGGTCAATTGGAAATTTCAAAACTGAGATCGATAGATTTTTGTTGGGTAAGGGGATTAAGGGTTACAGAACCATGGTGGATAAATAAAGGTAAGATACAGATCAGCCGTGATCCAATTGAATGACGGAATGGGCTGAATGACCCACTACTGTTCCTATGACGAAACTGTCAATGGCAGCAAAAGTAAGGGGGCGTTGGTTCTGCCATCTTAGCTCCGGCTCCGTGTGGGCTGAAAACTCAGCCTCCCCCATCCAGTCTGAGAGCTTTGCCCACCTGTGCATTCCATCAACGCAGATTTCACCCGGCTAGCCCGCATGGACCTGCCTCTAACATTGGCAAACAGCCCAGCAAGAACTGGTGAACTGCCGAACGTAACATCATTGAGGTAGCAAAAGCAGTGGAAAGAAAGAAAGAACTTGCATTTATATAGCGCCTTTCACGACCTCAATGCATCCCAAAACCAATGAAGTATTTTTGAAGTGCAGCTACTGTTGTAATGTAGGAAATGCAGCAGCCAATTTGCGCACAGCAAGGTCCCACAAACAGTAATGAAATAGTGACCAGATCATCTATTTTAGGTTTTGCCTGTGGGCGCTGGGGGTCAATCGAAATTTTCAAGACTGAGATCGATAGATTTTTGTTGGGTAAGGGTATCGAGGGATTGGGAGCAAAGGTGGGTAAATGGAGTTGAGTTACAGATCAGCCATGATCTAACTGAATGGCAGAGCAGGCTCGAGGGGCTAAACAGCCTACTCCTGTTCCCATATTCCTAGAGGAAACTATTCCATGCAGGTTATGAGAAAGGTACGGTCAGTGAGCCAAATCCCACTTGTTCAAAGTGAGGTGTGGAGAGTCACTCTCCAATGCAAAGCATGAACTCCTTCTGTGTCGCTCCAATGGTTGTAACTTCTCAATCTTGACATTTAATTTACGAATATAAATCACTTTGGAGGCTGGTTAAACCCTCTAATATAGCCTGAAACATGAGCTCGTTACATTCTTAAAGGAACAAATAAACCAGAGTTCAATTTGGAAACAGTAACTACATTTTCACAACAAAAAAAATAACTCCACGCTCAGTTGCCGAACTTCAATGAATGGTGATTTTTAAGCAAACGTACCGGGATTTCACTGCAAGGGTTTGGGCCTTAACTATTGAATTAAACATGTAAACGTATGATGAATAATTTGATCTGGGTGGACATGATTAGTGACAGCAATGAGATTCAATGTTCGCTGGACCATCTCAAAGACCGTTTATTTGGCCCTGTGTCAGTTAGTTAGGTTGCTCGTTTTTCGTTTGCCTATTTAATGGATTCAGCTCCGTATGCTTTTATTTACAAAGCGATCGCTCGCCCACAGTGCCTGACACAAACCTAATCACTACCTCCTTTTGTTTCTTTCCCCCTCCACAGAAAGGTTGCTGAGAGATGAGCTGCTGGCTCTCGCAGGGCGGTACCCCCTTTGATTGGAGCTCAATCACACTACACCAGGCTTTTACTTGTGGAGCTAAGACGCTCGTTCACTGAGGTTCAGCCCAACCCAAAGATGGGAGCAGTGACGGTCTTATGTTACCGCATTTTCTCTTTGTTCCTACATCGGCTGAACCCCATCGACTTGCCTGGATTGGGTGCAGCTGCAACAAGATACGAGAAGCTCGACACCATCCAGGACAAAGCAGCCCGCACGATCACCACCCCATCCACCACCTTGAACATTCACTCCCTTTACCATCGGCGCACAGTTACTGCAGTGTGTAATATCCATAGGATGCACTGCAACAACTCGCCAAGGCATCTTCGACAGAACCTCCCAAACCCGCGGCCTCCACCACCTAGACGGACATGGACAGCAGGTGCATGGGAACATCATCACCTCCAAATTCCCCTCCAAGTCACACACCATCTCGACTTGGACGTATGTCAGCCATTCTTTCATCATCGCAGGGTCAAAATCCTGGAACTCCCTACCTAACAGCACTGCAGGCGAACCTTCACCACATGGACTGCAGCGGTTCAAGAAGGCGGCTCACCACCACCTTCTCAAGGGGCAACTAGGGATGGGCAATAAATGCCGGCCTTGCCAGTGATGCCCACATCCCGAGAATGAATAATAAGAAAAAATCTTCAACGCCTTACAGGTTGGTGGGTACATGCACTGTCCAAAATTGCGATTTAGTTATACAGGCCAGGAAGGTCCAAAATTCAATCTGTGTTTCATAAGATAGTCTCAGCCAGCGTGTTGGTAATGGTGTATCATTTGGCCTAGAACCTTGGGCTGAGGATGGAGGAGGAAGTCGGCCAAGGTCCTTGCCTCTGACCAATGTCCGATGACTCCCGCTGGGATTTCCACATGCATGGACAGTGGGCTCAATCAGGACTCCTCCCATGACAGAAGAGCTGACTGAAAATCACTGTCGGGGCTCGCACATGAAGAATGGCCACTTGGGGCAAGGTATCAGAGGACAGTAGGTGGCCGTGAAATTGCAGCCTTACTTTTCCCCCTGTTTTCTGCCTTAAAGAGATAAAAGAGGGGAGCAAAAAAGAGATGATTCCAGGCATTCGGAATATAGGTTAGGGGGAACAGTTAAGAAAGTTGGGCCTGCCCTCCATGTATAAGGGAAGACTTTGAGGCATTGGGATCAATCCAAACAAGTTATTTGTTGTGGCAAAGAGTTTAAGGGGCTTATTTTAGTGCTATTGGTGGGTGGCAGGGTCCATGGAATCACGGGCACGTTGCCCTTAATTTTCTGTCCATCAATTTTAATGGACAGTAAGTTGTGAGCAGTACGTCCGAGTTTTCCTGGTACGTACGGCCCGAGGGCAAGTCTCCCCTCTGGCAGCGCTATTTGTAGAATTGGCCCTCAAATACCAAAGAGACACTATGAAAAATAGCTCATCTGCTGCTGAGACCCTTATCCATGCCTTTGTTACCTCCAGACTCGGCTATTCCAATGCTCTCCTGTCCGGCCTCCCACCTTGCAGGCTCCGTCAACTTGAGCTCATCCAAAACTCTGCTGCCCGTATCCTAACTCGCACCAAGTCCTGTTCATCCTTCACCCCTGTGCTCACTGACCTACATTGGCTTCCGGTCCGACAAAGCCTCAATTTTAAAATTCTGATCCTTGTGTTCAAATTCCTCCATGGTCTCGCCCCTCCCTATCTCTGTAATCTCCTCCTGTCTTACAACCCTCCGAGATCTCTGCGCTCCTCCAATTCTGGCCTCCTGTGCATCCCCGATTTTAATCGCTCCACCATTGGCGGCCATGCTTTCAGCTGCCTAGGCCCTAAGCTCTGGAATTCCCTCCCTAAACCTCTCCGTCTCTCTACCTCTCTTTCTTCACCTTTAAGACGCTCCTTAAAACCTACCAAGCTTTTGGTCACCTGTCCTAATACCTCCTTATGTGGCTCGGTGTCAAATTTTGTCTGATTACGCTTCTGTGAAGCACCTTGGGACGTTTTACTATGTTAAAGGTGCTATATAAATGCAAGTTGCTGTTGTTGTGGGCAGCCCCAGTTAAAGAGCTAGCACTGGTACAGGTCAATAGACCAAATGGCCTTCCTCTATAGAGTAAAATTGGATTGTATAAAGTTAAAAGTTTGTATAAGAAGGGAAGTCAGGTCTGCTCGAAGGGAATAGTGTGGTTGGACGAGTTACCAGGGAATCGCTCCGAAGCGAATGGTAAAAATGAATGGATTCCAGAGGCAATTCTACAGTTTTCCTAAGTTTTCTGAGT
Source organism: Heptranchias perlo (assembly GCF_035084215.1). Taxonomy (NCBI): domain Eukaryota; kingdom Metazoa; phylum Chordata; class Chondrichthyes; order Hexanchiformes; family Hexanchidae; genus Heptranchias; species Heptranchias perlo. Next base: position 61,559,141 of record NC_090340.1, on the reverse strand, counting down.
CTTGGAAAGCTTGTCCACAAGTGCTGCCAGGCAAGATTTCTTGACCCTGTCTATCAGAAATATGAGTGCCGATATCCGAGGAATCCTTGAACTGTGATCCAAAAGTCTATAGTTATTTATCCAGGGATCTTGAGGGACCTGGGTAGCTCATAATCTACCGATGGGAACACATTGGGGATGGCCATGATAGGGAGGAGCCTTTAATAGGAAGAGATGAACATGTAGGACATCTACTAAGCTAATTTACTGCGGGTAAGTGTGAAGTGATTCACTTTGGGAGAAACAACATGGAGAGGCAGTATAATCTAAACGGTACCATTTGAAGGGGACTGCAAGAGCAGAGGGACCTAGGGGTACATATTCACAAATCTTTGAAGGTGGCAGGGCAAGTTGATAAGCCAATTAAGAAAGCGATTGGGATACTTGGCTTTGTAAATAGGGCCATTGAATACACAAACTAGGAAGTCATACTGAACTGTTCCAAATCACTGGTTAGACCTCAGCCTTGGAAAGCATGTCCACAAGTGTTTCAATAGACGTTGTTGCCAGACAAGATATCTTGACCCTGTCTATCAGAAATATGAGAGCCATTATTCCAGGAATCCTCGAACTGTGATCCAAGAGTCTTGTGTCCAATTCTGGGCACCACACTTTAGGGAGGATGTCAAGGCCTGCGAGAGGGTGCAGAATAGGTTTACCGGGATGATACCAGGGATGAGGGACTTCAGTTATGTGGAGAGGTTGGAGAAGCTGGGATTGTACAGCTGAGAAGGTTAAGGGGAGATCTAATAGAGCTGTTCAAAATTATGAGCGATTTTGATCGAGCAAGTAGGGAGAGACTGCTTCCTCTGGTAATTGGGTCGGTAACCAGAGGTCACAGTTTTAAAATAATTGGCAAAAGAACTGGAGGGGAAATGAGGAGAAATATTTTAACATAGAGGGTTGTTAAGATCTGGAAAGCACTTGCTGAAAGGGTGGTGGAAGCAGATTCCATTGGAACTTTCAAAAGGCAATTGGACATGTACTTGAGGAGGACTAATTTGCAGGGCTATGGGGAAAAAGCTGGGGTGTGGGACTAAATTGGACGGCTCTTTCAAAGAGCCGGCACTGGCATGACAGGCCGAATGGCCTGCTTCTGTGCAGTAAGATTCAATGATTCTAAGTGGTTTTACATCTCACAAGTCTCAGCTGTCAGCTGTGGCTCAGTGGGTAGCAGTCCTGCCTCTGAGGTAGAAGGCTGTGGGTTAGAAGCCCCATTCTAGAGACTTGAGCACAAAATCCAGTCGTGATGCTCCAATGCAGTACTGAGGGAGTGCTGCACTGTTGGAGGTGCTGTCTTTCAGTTGAGATGTTACACCAAGGCCCTCTCCAATAGATGCATAAGATCCTATGGTACTATCTTGAAGAAGAGCAGGGAAGTTCTACCTGGTGTCCTGGGCCAATATTTATCCCTCAACCAACACCTCAAAATCAGATTATCTGGTTATTATCACATTGCTGTTTGTGGGATCTTGCTGTGTTCAAATTGGCTGCAGCAATCCTACATTACAACAGTGACTACACTTCAAAAGTACTTAATTGGTTGTAAAGTACGTTGGGGTGTCCTGAGGTTGTGAAAGGTACTACATAAAAGCAAGTTGTTTCTTCATTGGGGATAGCCATGATGGGGAGGAGCCTGTTGTAGGAAGAGACGAACATCCAGGACATTAAGCAAAGTGTTATACATCCCTTTGCGGTTGAGTGTCTAGCGTAAGGCTGAATATATCCCTTGATGTTTTGGGTTAAAGATTTTAATGCTTTGGGGCTGGAGTGAAGTTTCAGATCGGTGGCAGACTTCAGTTTGAGAAATGGTTGTTCCTCGGGCTTTTCTCTTTAGTTAAAAAAAGAAATGGGAAAGATTGTGCAGGTACCACTGGAGTTACTGACATCACATGTGGTGACTGGGGAATTGGGAGACATTTTTCATGTCTGCACACTTGTGATACGCTGAAAAATAAAAGTTTTATTTAAAAATGCATAATACAAATAGGGTATAATCATGACCAGGAGCAAGGTATAATATTTCACATCTCTATTAATGCAGCTGGCCACAGGTCAATGTGCTTTTGCTGTTTGTCATTATCTAGACAGCTTCAATTGTAGAAATATCATATCGCACCATAGGAATCAGTGAATGATTCTCAGTGCACTTTATTCTCACTTCAGGGATTTGGGTTCAGCCTATCTGAGCGGAATGTAATGATCCCCTTCTGTCTGTGATGACACTGGGCAGTTTCAGACAGGCCCATAACTCAATGCAAGTTGGTCCTGGGTTGGCCATTTTACTTGAGGTGGCTCAGTGGGAGGCACTCGTGCCTCAGAGTTTATGAAGGTTGTGGGTTCGAGTCCCGCTCCGGAGATTTGAACGTAAGATCTAAGCTGACGCTCCTATTGTAGTACGAGAGGGAGCACTGCACTGTCAGTAGATGCCATCTTTCAGACAACTGCCCGCTCTGTAAAAGATCCCATGGCAAAATTTGAAGAGCAAGGGAGGTGTCCTGGGCCAATACTTACCCTTGGCCAACATCACGAAAAAACAGATTATCTGTTCATTATCACATCGCTGTTTGTGGGACCTTGCTGTGCGCAAATTGGCTGCTGTGTTTCCTACCTTACAAAGGTGACTACACTTCAAAAGTACTTCATTGGCTGTAAAGCGCTTTGGGACATCCTGAGGCCATGGCAATTTTATTCAGTAGGGCCATAAGGATTGTGAATTGCTGTGACAACAAGGGCTGCACCTCAGGCAGAGGTTTTAAGATATGGGTTTGGAAGGGAAAGCTTTTACCTTCCTTTTGATTCATCTCCTGCAAGGAAGCCTACAGCCAACCTACGCTATAGAGATGGGGAGCTCACCACCAGTCCGCAGTATTCCTGCTGCTACCTTTGTTTCACCAACCACTCCTTGTGGTCCATGCGGCCCTGGTACCAGAAGATCAACTCTGGCGATGCCTTATTCTCCTGGCTTCCATGGCTGCCTCTCGCTCATCTCCCTCCAACACGTGGAGCGTAAACAGTGAGATGCCCGTTGTAAACCCTGGTCTACAGCCTTCTTACATCGAGTTACATCAGGTCTACAGCACAGAAACAGGCCATTCGGCCCAACTGGTCTATGCCGGTGTTTATGCTCCACACGAACATCCTCCCTCCCTACTTCATCTCACCCTATCAGCATATCCTTCTATTCCTTTCTCCCTCATGTGTTTATCTAGCTTCCCCTCAAATGCATCTAAGCTATTCACCTCAACTACTCCTTGTGGTAGCGAGTTCCATATTCTCACCACTCTCTGGGTAAAGAAGCTTCTCCTGAATTCCCTATTGGATTTATTAGAGACTATTTTATATTTTGACCTCTAGTTTTGGACTCCCCACAAGTGGAAACATTTTCTCTACATCTACCCCATCAAATCCTACAAGGAGTAGATGAGGCGAATAGCATAGATGCATTTAAGGGGAAGCTAGATAAACACATGAAGGAGAAAGGAATAGAAGGATATGGTGATAGGGTGAGATGAAGTAGGGAGGGAGGAGTCTCTTGTGGAGCATAATAGGAACATAGGAACATAGGAACAGGAGGAGGCCATTCAGCCCCTCGTGCCTGCTCCGCCATTTGATAAGATCATGGCTGATCTGTGATCTAACTCCATATACTTGCCTTTGGCCCATATCCCTTAACACCTTTGGTTGCCAAAAAGCCATCTATCTCAGATTTAAATTTAGCAATTGAGCTAGTATCAATTGCCGTTTGCGGAAGAAAGTTCCAAACTTCTACAACCCTTTGTGTGTAGAAATGTTTTCTAATCTCGCTCCTGAAAGGTCTGGCTCTAATTTTTAGACTGTGCCCCCTACTCCTAAAATCCCCAACCAGCGGAAATAGTTTCTCTCTATCCACCCTATCTGTTCCCCTTAATATCTTATAAACTTCGATCAGATCACCCCTTAACCTTTGAAACTCCAGAGAATACAACTCCAATTTGTGTAATGTCTCCTCGTAACTTAACCCTTGAAGTCCTGGTATCATTCCAGTAAACCTACGCTGCACTCCCTCCAAGGCCAATATGTCCTTCCGAAGGTGCGGTGCCCAGAACTGCTCACAGTACTCCAGGTGCGGTCTAACCAGGGTTTTGTATAGCTGCAGCATAACTTCTGCCCCCTTAAATACCGGCATGGACCTGTTGGGCCGAATGGCCTGTTTCTGGGCTTTATGTTCTATGTAATTCTATGTAATAATTTTAAAGACCTCTATCAGGTCACCCCTCAGCCTTCTTTTTTTTTAGGGAAAAGAGCCCCAGCCTGTTCAGCCTTTCCTCATAAGTATGTCCTCTCCGTTCTGGAATAATCCTTGTGTATCTTTTTTGCATCTTCTCCGATGCCTTTGTACCCTTTTTATAATATGGTGACTGGAACTGCGCAACAGTTTGAGAAACTTGTCTTAAAATCTTCTCACTGCGATCTCCCAGGATACTACGGATGCAGCTTGAACCTCCCAAAGTGTAGCCCAACCCCAAAAAGACAATGGGCCCAGAATTTGCAGTCAAAATAACGGTAAGGCTATTGGTGCCCGCCGTTATTTATGTGCAATCGCTACGGCAACTTCAGACGAGGGGCAGATGTGCGGTTAAATGCGGAAATCCAAAAGTTGCCGTCCGAGATGTGCTGCTCCGCTGTTAGCTTCATGGAAATGGCATCTCGCTGTCTGCCTCATCATTGCAATGCATTGAACAGCCTGATTGCTGTATTTGTGCGGTAGATATGAACTAAACTCGCCACAAAAAGTTAAGTCTTGTCCATTTCAGTCTAAGTACCCTTTTAACGAAGTGATAAATGTTAATTACTGCCAGTCAACCTCTCTGGCACTGAAAATTAACTATTACAAGTGTGGAGACTCATTCCTTCAGGTTTTAATTGATGTCGGAGATTTTAAAAATGTAAAATTTTTAATTTAATTTTTTTTAACTTTTCCTTTCTGTCCCTTTTTTTTCTCTCTTAATCCAATTTTTCTATCCCTCCTTATTTCTCTGTCTGTACCTGATTTGACATTGAATTCACTCACTCTAATTCACACTTCCTTCTCAGTCCTTGGCCTGTTAATTTCACAATCCTTCAATCTGACTGGTTAAGGAGATACCCAGTTGCTTGCCCTGTTCACTCAGGCCCCAGATGCCTTGTTTCCCTCACTGCGACGTTATCACTTCGCACTTTCAGTAACTTGCCATGCAAAAATTTTAAAAACTAAACGTGCAAGGGCAAGTCTAACTAACGGCAGATGCCATTAGATGCCCCTCCACAGCAAATTGTGGCCCAAATACTTCATTATCTGAGGGGTTGCGAATGGAACTGAACACTGTGCAATCATCAGCGAACATCCCCACTCCTGACCTTATGATGGAGGGAAGGTCATTGATGAAGCAGCTGAAGATGGTTGAGCCGAGGACACTGCCCTGAGGAACTCCTGCAGCGAAGTCCTGGGGCTGAGATGATTGGCCTCCAACAACCACTACCATCTTCCATTGTGCCAGCTATGACTACAACCACTACAGAATTTTGCCCCTGATCTCCAGTGACCTCAGTTTTACTGGGGCTCCTTGGTGCCACACTCAGTCAAATGCTGCCTCTGGAATTCAGCTCTTTTGTCCATGTTTGGACCAAGGCTGTAATGAGGTCTGGAGCCGAGTGGTCCTGGCGGAACCCAAACTGAGCATCGGTGAGCAGGCTATTGGTGAGTAAATGCCGCCTAATAGCACTGTCGACGACACCTTCCATCACTTTGCTGTTGATTGAGAGTAGACTGATGGGACTGTAATTGGCCTGGTTGGATTTGTCCTGCTTTTTGTGGACAGGACATAGCTGGGCAATTTTCCACATTGTCGGGTAGATGCCAGTGTTGTAGCTGTACTGGAACAGCTTGGCTAGAGGCGCGGCTAGCTCTGGAACACAGGTCTTCAGCACTACAGCTGGGATATTGTTGGGATCCGTAGCCTTTGCCATATCCAGTGGACTCAGCCATTTCCTGATTTCATGTAGAGTGAATTGAATTGGCTGAAGACTGACATCTGTGATGGTTAGGACCTCAGGAGGAGGCTGAGAAGGACCATCCACTCGGAACTTCTGGCTGACGGTGGTTGCGAACGCTTCAGCCTTGACTTGCACTTCGTTGAGGATGGAGATGTTCGTGGAGCCTCCCCCTCCTGTTAGTTGCTTAATTGTCCACAGCCATCCATGACTGGATGTGGCAGGACTGCGGAGCTTTGACCTGATTTTGACCTAGTCGTTAACATTAATTAATTTGCTATTGGATGATATGACATGTAATAAAGTCGCATGCTTCCGCTGTCATAGAATCTTACAGCACAGAAGGAGGCCATTCAGCCCATCGTGCCTGTGCTGTCTCTTTGCAAGAGCTATCCCATTAGTCCCACTCTCCTGCTCTTTCCTCATAGCCCTGCAAATTTTTCCTTTTCAAATATATTTATCCAATTCCCTTTTGCAGTTTAATCTGCTCCCACCACCCTTTCAGGCAGCGCATTCCAGACCATAACAATGTGCGCACAGCAAGATCCCACAAACAGCAATGTGGTCTTGACCAGATAATCTGCTTTTAGTGCTGTTGGTTGAGGGATAAATATTGGCCCCAGGACACTGGGGAGAACTCGCCAACTCTTCTTCGAAATAGTGGCCGTGGGATCTTTTAGGTCCACCTGAATATTGTGGCTGCTTGCCTCTCTGTCAGTGACCCGAAGCTAAGTCCCGGGAGGGGAGGGGTTGGTGTGGCAAAGGTGGGGGTGTCCCATTGCAAGGATTAGGGAGTCGGGGGTGGTGTGTGGGGTACTCCTGTCCCTCCCGGCTCCTCAGGATGGTTTTTTAAAATGTCTTTTTTTTGATGGCGGTCACTGCTTAGGCCGCTTATGAATCCTGAGCTTAGCAGGATAGGCTCCTGCTCCCCCTCAGTCAAAACCAATTGGTGCAATGAGGGTCTAAAACAGGCATTAGGCCCTTCATTTTATACGTAGAGAAAATGTTTCCACTCGTGGGGGGAGACCAAAACTAGGGGCCAAAAATATAAGAGAGTCACTAGTAAATCCAATAGAGAATTCAGGAGAAACTTCTTTACCCAAAGATTGGTTAGAATTTGGAACTTGCTACAACATGGAGTAGTTGAGGTGAATAGAATAGGTTGATTTAAGGGGAAGCTCGATAAACACATGAGGGAGAAAGGAATAGAAGGGTATCCTGATAGGGTGAGATGAAGTAGGGTGAGAGGAGGCTCATGTGGAGCATAAATGCCAGCATAGACTAGTTGGGCCGAATGGCCTGTTGCTGTGCTGTAAATACTATGTAATTTCACATATGTGTGTTTTAGGCGACTGCCCGGGATGCCTGCAAAGCCGCCTTTATCAATATGGCGGAGGCCCATAACGCTGGCGTAGATCGGGCGCGGGATGTTGCGTCCAAAATCGGTCCGTTTCTCCACCCCCCCACCCCACCCCACCCCCGGAAAACGAGGACCAGTTCGGACCCCACTGTGCCCCACTGTCGGTGCAGCACAATCTCTTTATCTTGGAGCAGGAGGAAGTTGTTACCTTGATGGATGCCACTGCCCAGACACCACGCCTGATCAAGCTTGAAGAGATTATCAATGCCCCACAAGCTCGGTGGGTGGACCGGTGAACCTGCCCCACTGCTCCAACTATTCTAAACACTAAAGCCTCGAGCCACGGAGGGTTATAAATGATTGTACAGCCTGGATTGTTGACCTCAGGCCCCGCTCTCCGTCAATGTGGAGCGATGCCCGGATAGCTCACCCTCCACAAGGGAGGACTTCATTACTACGGCACTGCACCAATCTCATTCTCAGACTGTGCCTCACAGCAGCTGCCCCTGAAGTGTAATAAATATACAGTTTTAATTCAGCTTATGCAGTAAAGTGCTCGTTAAACAAGCTATTGTTTGTTTTGAATCAGCCTGGAACAAGCAATTTAATGCATTCGAGCTGCATTTAATGTATCCTAACAACTTTACAATCCCACTCAGAGGCTATCACCGCCATCTTGAAAGTATCTCTGTGCAACTCCTCCAATATGGCAACATTCGGGTTTTTTTTTCTATATGGACTTTATCTTTTGTTCCCACTGAATTTTATGCTCATCAAGATGGAACATAGGAACAGGAGGAGGCCATTCAGCCCCTCGATCCTGTTCCACCATTCAATTAGACCGTGACTGATCTGCACCTCAACTCCAATTACTCGCCTGTGCTCCTCACCCCTTGATACCCTTAACTTACAAAAACTTCTCTTGTTTTGCACAGACGGAGGCCATTCGGCCCATCGTGCCTGTGCCGGTTCTTTTGAAAGAGCTATCCGATTAGTCCCATTCCCCGGCTCTTTCGCCAAAACCGTTTTGAAGAATATATCCAGCTCCCCTTTGAGAGTTACTTGATTCTTGCGGGGGTGGGGGAGGGGGATACATTTCCTTGGGGGCTGACAGCACTGCAGAATCTTGCCCAAGGGGCAATTCCTCATGGGTGAGCCTGGACAGTTAGTGTTGTTGGGGCATTGAACTCTGGGGGAAGGGGCATCAGAGCCTATCTTTTTCTCACGTTACACCCACACACAGGCAGTGGTCACTGAATAACAATCAGGAGCATGAATCTAGAATCATAGACTCATACAGCACAGAAGGAGGCCATTCGGCCCATCGTGCCTGTGCCGGTTCTTTGACAGAGCTATCCAATTAGTCCCACTCCTCTGCTCTTTCCCCCATAGCCCTTTTGAAGTATTTATCCAATTCCCTTTTGAAAGTTACTATTGAATCTGCTTCCACCACCCTTTCAGGCAGTGTGCTCCAGATCCTAACAGCTCGCTGTGTAAAAAATAAATCTGCTCATCTCCCCCCCTGGTTCTTTTTGCCAATTATCTTAACATAAGAAATAGGAGCAGGAGTAGGCCACTTGCTGAGCTGCAGCCTGAAATTTACAAGCATGTGCATTGCCTTCTGATTGGCCTCAGCACTTACAATGACTTGGATTTGCTGATTTCGAGCAGTGGCCTTAAAGGCACAGGGCAGATCGCCATCAATCGAGCTCTTAAACTGAGACTGCTGGCGAGCAACGCCGAGGGAGGTCCTCTAGTCTATAGTTATATTTGACAACGCCAAACATGGTAGCGAGCACATTTTATTTTCCTGAATGCATATTTGTTTTAAAAAGAATGAACTTTGAGTGCATGACGTGTTGATAAAGTTCTGTAGCAATTAGCCTCATATTCTGGAGGTGCTCGCACATATTCTCCTTAATTCTTTGTTTTATTAGAAAAGTGAAGCAGGCTGAAATTATTTTCTAATTATCTGTCACGGTGAGAAATGATCCAGCAAACGGGAATGGAAGCTATTAGACTTTTCGGATATGGTTCACCGTTGTTATTGACCGTATTGGCTATCAGCTGTGGCTCAGTGGGTAGCACTCTGGCCTCTGAGTCAGACTAAGTCGTGTGGTTCAAAATCCCAATGCCAGAGACTTGTAGCACATAATCCAGGCTGACGTTCCTGGTGCTAGTACCGAGGGAGTGCTGCACTGTAGGAGGTGCTGTCTTTTGGGTGAGACATTAAACTGAGATCTCGGGTGGATGTAAAAGATCCTGTGGCGTTATTTTATAAAAGAACAGGAATGTTCTCCACAGTGTCTATGCCAAAATTTATCCCTCAACCAACATCACTAAAACAGGTTATCTGATCATTATCTCATTGCTGTTTGTGGGATCTTGCTGTGTGCAAATTGGCTGCTGTGTTTCCTACATTACAACAAGTGACTGCACTTCAAAAGTTCTTGACTGACTGTAAAACGTTTTGGGATGTCCTGAGGTTGTGAAAGGCACTATAGAAATGCAAGTTCTTTCTTAATTATCCATACAGTTATTTCAGCACACAGTGAGATGCAATGACCTTTGCTGTCCAGTATATAAGTAGCCCCAAAAATCCACAACTGTTCTGGTGATGTCTTGCTGTAACTTTGGAATGGCCGGAATGTAAACCAGCACCCGGATATGCCGGGTCCCGGCCTTGTCCCCAAGTTTCTGAGATGGCTTTGTGGGAGCAAAGCCTTTCTCTGCCCCTTATAAGGCTGCCATTGTAAAAAAAAAGACTTGCATTTATATAGCGCCTTACACGACCTCAGGACGTCCCAAAGCACTTAATTGAAGACTTTATTGACAAATTAGGCACACAGATCACAAGAATAACTAAGGCTAGGCTTAAGGCTCATTGTTGGAGCCTTGTAGAAGCTTTTGCTCTGCATCTAGCTTGCACTGTACTTGATCTGAGGGTGCTTGATGGGGCAGTATGAAGGGAGCTCTTCTCTGCAATTCACCCATGCGGTATCTGCCCGGGAAGTGCTTGATGGGGTTGTGTAGACAGAGACCTTTACTCTGCACTGAATCTGTGTTGTACCTGACCTGGAAGGAATTGATGCTGACACGAGGTACCAAAATTGGATGAGTGTTGCATTTGCCAGTGTTGACATTACTCAACTTGATGAGTGCAACTCACCAAGTCAACGTTCTTTGACAGAAAGGAAAGGCAAGCTTCACAATAACTGAAATCAACTGTAGTAAACCTGAAAGTATCTTTATTTGGATGTGTTACATAAGTTGTACAATAAAAGGCTTTTGTGTTACATAGAGTTACATAGTCGATAGCACAGAAACAGGCCATTCGGTCCAACAGTTCTATGCCGGCGTTTATGCTCCACACAAGCCTCCTCCCTCCTTATTTCATCTCACCCTATCAGCATATCCTTCTATTCCTTTCTCCCTCATGTGTTTATCAAGCTTCCCCCTTAAATGCATCTACACTATTCACCTCAACTATTCCTTGTGGTAGTGAGCTCCACATTCTCACCACTCTCTGGGTAAAGAAGTTTCTCCTGAATTCCCGATTGGATTTATTACTGACTATCTTATATTTATGACCTCTAGTTTTGGACTCCCCCACAAGTGAAAACATTTTCTCTAGATCTACCCGATCAAACCTTTCATAATCTTAAACACCTCTAATAGGTCACACCTCAGCCTTCTCTTTTCTATATAAAAGAGCCCCAGCATGTTCAGCCTTTCCTGAGAAGTAGATCTTTTCCGTTCTGTGAATCTTTGGAAACATAGAAAATAGGAGCAGGGGTAGGCCATTCGGCCCTTCGAGCCTGCTCCACCATTTAATATGATCATGGCTGATCCTTTATCTCAATATCATAGTCCTGCTCTCTCCCCATATCCCTTGATGCCTTCTGTGTCTAGAAATCTATCTATCTCCTTCTTAAATATATTCAGTGACTTGGCCTCCACAGCTTTCTGTGGTAGAGAATTCCACAGGTTCACCACCCTCTGAGTGAAGAAATTTCTCCTCATCTCAGTCCTAAATGTCCTACTCCGTATCCTGAGACTGTGACCCCTCGTTCTGGACTCCCCCAGCCAGGGGAAACATCCTCCCTACATCCAGTCTGTCTAGCCCTGTCAGAATTTTATACGTTTCAATGAATTCCCCTCTCATTCGTCTAAAATCTAGTGAATACATGCCCAGAATTGCATCTCCTCCAGTGCCTCCATATTCCTTTTATAATACGGAGTGCACAGTACTCCAAGTGTGGTCTAACCAAGGTTCTATACAAGTTTGACATAACGTCACTGCTTACTCCCTATCACTGGACACTTGAGCATCTTGGGCTCTGAACCAGTGTGTACAAAATACGTGCAGTAACCACGAACGGGTTGCAAAAATGGAGCAAGTTTAAAATAATGAAGCGAGGCTTTATTGGACGTAGTTTTAGTTGGACTTTGGCAGGACAATGCAATCTGCCCATCTTTCAGCCTCTGGAGTTGGAACTAACGCCTCGTATTCTACTCGCTGGACAGTTTGGAAAAGTTACATGAATAGAAATGTCAAGTGATTGAGTTTTTTTTAAAAGAACTCCTGTTTTGGAAACTGTTCAAAGTGTGTTAGAATGGAACACATTGATATTGTTGTATCAGCAGATGTAAGGACACAGCCAATTCAAAAGCTGCGATATCTCCCACGGCAACACAAAAACCAGTCATTATGATATCTTCATCTTAAGAATACTGACTGCTAAGCAACCATTCACGCCTCCCCGTACAGACTTTGGACCAGTTTATTTTTTACTTAATGCTGACTGACAAAGAAGAAAAATGGTCTTGGAATTGGCATCATGGGAAGCAAGAACGGTGAGACTAAATGGGAAATTGGATATTTATGGAAGGTTTTAAGCTCCCTTTCTTTAGAAAGTTCTGGTCCCTTCTGAATCTTTCCAACTGTAGCAGATTACTCCACATTCTACAAGTACCTCATTTCTTTACCCTTGAGGAATCTTCGCCTCACATGTTTGTCCTTCCCATTAATCAATGAGTCCAGTCATGACAGATTTATTTCTTCAGATCGCGCAATTTTCACTTTCTAATCATTTCCTCTGGTTCTTGTTTCCTGACTTTGCACAAAATTGCCCTTCAAATCCACCTCAATGATTCACTTATCCTAAAAACTTGGATCATATCCCGCCCACCCCACCCCCCCCCCCCCCTTAACCCTTCCAGGGTGACTTTACTCACATGTTGAGATTGGCAATTTGAGTCTGAAATAACTTGCACTTATTAAGCGCTTTTAACATAGAAAAAGAGAGGAGTCAGAAAATTGGACCCCGAGACAAAGAAGGAGAGATTAGGAAGGTTGATCTTGCCCAAAGAGGTAGGTTTTAAGGATGGATCTGAAAGGAAGAGAGGGAGATAGAAAGGCGTGGGAATTCCATGGTGTGGGGCTGAAGGCACGGCCGCCAATGATGGAGTGAAGGGAACGGGGGGATGCACAAGAGGCCAGAGTTAGAGGAACAGAGAGTTCAGGTGGGGTTGTAGGGCTGGAGGAGGTTACAGAGATAAGGTGGAGTGAGGCCATGGAAGGATTTAAACACAAGGATGGGAATTTTTAATTTAAGGGGTTGTAGAATATTTCATTCAGCAGCCGCAAGAGGTGCACAACAGGCACCGCATGTGATGTTATCCAAGGAGAGGAATCTGTGTTCTTCACTGTGGAGTGCTGATTGAACCAGGTAACTGCCTCTTACTACCTCTTTGAGTCGAACAATTCATAGGCTATAAAACACAATACTCAGCATGAAATGACATTGTCAAAAGTACATTCATTTCACACGTTGCCATCAATGGTATCTATAATTCTCTGGATATGAATCTTTGTTAAAAGCAATAGATCTGGTTAAAGCACTGAGCCAGCTCATCATTACTTTACCGCTTTCTGGCTTAATACATTGGCAGAAGGGTCAAGAATCAGAGGACGTAGATTTAAGGTGATTGGCAAAAGAACCAAAGGTGACATGAGGAAAAACTTTTTTTACGCAGCGAGTGGTTAGGATCTGGAATGCACTGCCCGAGGGGGTGGTGGAGGCAGATTCAATCATGGCCTTCAAAAGGGAACTGGATAAATACTTGAAAGGAAAAAATTTGCAGGGCTACGGGGGAATGGGCGAGGAAGTGGGTCCAGCTGGATTGCTCTTGCATAGAGCCGGCGCGGACTCGATGGGCCGAATGGCCTCCTTCTGTGCTGTAACCTTTCTATGATTCTATGATTCTGTGATCTTCTATTCCTTGGTGCTGTCCTGAATCAGAGGGTCCCTGGCCATTCATTTAGCCTTCTCCACAATAAGGAGAGAAAGAGAATTGTTAAAAAAAAATGACATGAATGGTATCCTTGTTTCTCAATGACATCTAAACGTCAGCCATTGGCCTTAGATGGCAACTGGCCAATCTCCCTGAAAACCACTCGAGTGTTGAAATCAGGGCATCGCCAGCAGCAACAGCAGCCCCAAACACGGACCAGGTTTCCTAGGGGCAAGAGGGCTCTTGTGCAATTCAAATTACTGAGGGAGTGCTGCACTGTCGGAGGTGCCGTCTTTCAGATGAGATGTTAAACCGAGGTCCCGTCTGCCCTCTCAGGTGGACATAAAAGATCCCATGACACTATTTCGAAGAACATCAAGAGAGTTCTCCCCGGTGTCCTGGGCCAACATTTATCCCTCAACCAACATCACTAAAACAGATTACCTGGTCGTTTATCTCATTGCTGTTTGTGGGATCTTGCTGTGCACAAATTAGCTGCCGCGTTTCCCTACAATACAACAATGACTACATTTCAAAAGTACTTCATTGGCTGAAAAGTGCTTTGGGGCGTCCTGAGGTTGTGAAAAGTGTTATATAAATGCAAGTTCTTTCTTTTAATTGAAAGAAAACTCAAGGGTTTGCACTATAATCCAATAGTTTTCCCTTTCCTTTGAGGACCGAAGGCCCTGATCCATCACGCGGGCATAGTAGAATTGACGATTCCAACACACAAATGCAAGCATTAACTGGCTTGCACGCATCTCAAAAAGCTCCCAAGCTCTGCCTCAATAGAACGAAAAAATGGAGAGAGTATCATTTAATTCAAAAAAAAATTAAGTACACAGGCCTCCAACAGGGCTGGTGGTTCATGTCTTGTGCCCTTAGTTTCCATTTTGCCCTTTCCCCTGAGGATGGGAGAAGCATTTACTTCAAGCCCTGGCAATGAGTCACGGCCAGTATATCTGCTGATCCCTCAAACCTGTCCAATCAGCGCCTTCCCCATACATTATTTCTTAAATCTACTTCAATCTAATCTCTTAGTCATAATGTGATTGAATGTGTTTTCCTGAAACGTTGGCAGTATTATAAAACTAATATTTCGATAAGAGTTACGATGGTGTCGGATTATTTAAGAAGACGTTTGTTAGTTTTCTTTAGCCTGACGCTTGCTTTGGGGGGCTGTGAATTATCGAGTGTGAGTGTTCACGTATGTAAGTTTGCCTCTGGGTCTAGTACATACATGTGTGGGTGCCTGTCTGTTCATGTGTGTCTACCCTATGCGTAGTTACTTCTGCATACATGTGTCTGCATTTATGGAAGCAAATGTGTATGGGTATATGTGTCGTGTATATACCTTTGTGTGAGCACATGTGTTTTTCATGTATGCATGTTTGTGTGCAATTTGTGTCCATGTCTGTAAATAAATGTCTTCATGTACTTGTGTTTGTGTGTACAGGTCTGTTCATGTATGTACACATGCATGCATGTTTTACTGTGTTCATACACGAGTATGTGTGTCTGCATGGTGTTGGCCATGCAGACACACATACTCGTGTATGAACACAGTGAAACATGCATGCATGTGTGTTTATTTGTGGGTGCAAATATTTGTGTACATGTGTCTCTGCTGTGTAAATTAGGGGACCCTGAGCTCCCAGCAGACCTGCCCTCACAGTTAGCACAGCTCGGGAGTCAGTGTTACAGACTGCTGCAGCCTCATCTCCAAACCCCTTCCCATTTCGGTGTGGGAGCGCTCAATCAGTGAATTTACTCTTATATCTCGGCATGTGTGTGTGTTTGCGTCTGGGTGTGCGTGTCTGTATATGTCTGTGTGTATGTGTCTGTGCTTGTGCCTGTGTGTGTACATGTGTGTGTGTCTGCTTGTGAATGTATTAACATGTATATGGGCCTCTGTATGTACATGTGTGTGAGTGTTTCTGGGGCAGTATGTGTGATGGCGTGTTAGGAGGTCTCTTTACTGTGTGTATGCGTGTGTCAGTGTGTCTGTATATGTGTGTGTGCATGTGTCTGCTTGTGAATGTATCAGCACGTACATGGGCCTCTGTGTGTGTGTATACAGGGCGGTATGTGTATCTACGCGTTAGGAGATCTCTTTACAGTGTGTATGCGTGTGTCAGTGTGTGTCTGTATGTGTATGTCTGTATGTGTATGTGTGTGTGTATGTGTGTGTATATGCATGTATATTTTTTTATTCATTCTCGGGATATGGGCTGTTGCTAGCAAGGCCAGCATTTATTGCCCGTTCCTAGGTATATCTGTGTCTGTATATGTGTATCTGTGTGTATGTCTGTCTGTCTGTGTGTCACTATAAGCATGTATCTGTGTGTATGTTCACTGAACGTGTGTGTGAGTCTGCGTGTTCGGGCGAGGGAAAAAATTACGACTTAGGGTAATTTGTCAGGGAGCAAAGCTCGTAACCCCTCACTCCACATAATTTTTTACTTCAATGAGGCAGGCATAAGGGATGCTATTAAAAAGCCACATTGCCCTGTAACTGTTACCAATTAGTGAATGTGTTTATTTATGAACCTAAACAACCTTACAGCTCTTATGAAACTCCATTATTAAAAAATTAGCCCATTGCTATAGGTAATAGAAGTTATAAATAATCTTCCCAAGTCTTTGGATGCTGTTTAAATGCTGAACCTGTTCAAACTCACTTTGGAAGGCCTAATTGAACATTGTTGCTATGGTAACACGATTTTAAAAGACTTTTTTTTAAAGGAGGTGATAATATTCCCTCAAATGTACTAAAGTAAATTACCAAGTGTCAGTTTAGCTCAGTTACGAACATGGGAAAGAATATAGAAGGTTATGGATTTAAGCAACACTATAGCCTTGAGCATATAACCTAAACTCACAAACGGGTGCAGTACTCAGCGAGTATTGTCTTTTGGATGAGGCTTTAAACCGAGGCCCGGTCTGCCTGTTCAGGTGGATGTAAAAGATCCTACGGCCACTATTTCGAAGAACAGCAGGGGAACTCTCCAGGCCTATTGGACAATATTCCTCGCTCAGCCAAATACATGAATGAGCAGGCCATTTATCTCGAAGATAATTGGCAAAAGAACCAGAGGGGAGAAGAGGAGAATTTTTTTTTACGCAGCGAGTTTTCACGATCTGGAATGCGCTGCCTGAAAGGGCGGCAGAAGCAGATTCAATAGTAACTTCCAAAAGGGAATTGGATATCACAGAGTCATAGAATAATGCAGCTCATAAGGCGGCCATTCGGTCCATTATGCCTGTGCCGGCTCTTTGAAAGAGCTATCCAATTAGTCCCACTCCCCTGCCCTTACCCCATAGCCATGCAAATTTTTCCCCTTCAAGTATTTATCTAATTCCCTTTTGAAAGTTATTATTGAATCTGCTTCCAACACCCTTTCAGGCAGCGCATTCCAGATCATAACAACCCACTGTGTTAAAAAAAAAATTTCCTCATCTCCCCTTCTGGTTCTTTTGCCGATCAACTTAAATCTGTGTCCTCTGGTTACCGACCCTTCTGCCAATGGAAACAGTTTCTCCTTATTTACTCTATCCGAACCGTTCATGATTTTGAACGCCTCTATCAAATGTCCCCTTAACCTTCTCTGCTTTAAGGAGAACAAGCCCAGCTTCTCCAGTCTCTCCACATAACTGAAGTCCCTCATCCCTGGAACCATTCTAGTAAATCTCCTCCGCACCCTCTCTAAGGTCTTGACATCCTTCCTAAAGTGTGGTGCCCAGAATTGGGGCCTAACCAGTGTTTTATAAAGGTTTAGCATAACGTCCTTGCCTTTGTACTCTATGCCTCTATTAATAAAGCCAAGGATCCAGTATGCTTTTTTTAAATATACTACAAATAATTATTTGAAAAGGAAAAATCAGCAGGACCATGAGGAAAGAGCAGGGGGAGTGGGACTAATTGGGCAGCTCTTTCAAAGAGCAGGCACAGGCATGATGGGTTGAAAGGCCTTCTCCTGTGCTGTAAGATTCTAGGATCTCATTTGCTGTTTGTGGGACTTTTTGCTGCTCGATGGAATGGTATCCAGCTCTACTGACGCTCGACTGATGAACCTTCTCTAGTGACGATCCTTCTCTAGTGACGATCCTTCTCTACTGACGATCCTTCTCTACTGACGAACCTTCTCCACTGACGATCCTTCTCTACTGACGAACCTTCTCCACTGATAAACCTTCTCTACTGACGATCCTTCTCCACTGATAAACCTTCTCTACTGACGAACCTTCTCGACTGACGAACCTTCTCTACTGACGATCCTTCTCGACTGACGATCCTTCTCTACTGATGAACCTTCTCTACTGATGAACCTTCTCTACTGACGAACCTTCACTACTGATGAACCTTCTCCACTGATGAACCTTCTCTACTAATGAACCTTCTCTACTGACGAACCTTCTCTACTGATGAACCTTCTCTACTGATGAACCTTCTCTACTGACGATCCTTCTCTACTGACGATCCTTCTCGACTGATGAACCTTCTCTACTGACGAACCTTCTCTACTGATGAACCTTCTCTACTGACGAACCTTCTCTACTGATGAACTTTCTCTACTGACGATCCTTCTCTACTGACGATCCTTCTCTACTGACGAACCTTCTCTACTGACGATCCTTCTCGACTGACGATCCATCTCTACTGACGAACCTTCTCTACTGACGAACATTCTCTACTGACGATCCTTCTCTACTGACGAACATTCTCTACTGATGAACCTTCTCTACTGACGAACCTTCTCTACTGACGATCCTTCTCTACTGACGAACTTTCTCCACTGATAAACCTTCTCTACTGACGATCCTTCTCCACTGATAAACCTTCTCTACTGACGAACCTTCTCCACTGATAAACCTTCTCTACTGACGATCCTTCTCCACTGATAAACCTTCTCTACTGACGAACCTTCTCGACTGACGATCCTTCACGACTGACGAACCTTCTCGACTGACGAACATTCTCGACTGACGATCCTTCTCTACTGACGATCCTTCTCCACTGACGAACCTTCTCGACTGACGATCCTTCTCTACTGATGAACCTTCTCGACTGACGAACCTTCGCGACTGACGATCCTTCTCTACTGATGAACCTTCTCGACTGACGAACCTTCTCTACTGATGAACCTTCTCTACTGACGAACCTTCTCGACTGACGAACCTTCTCTACTGACGAACCTTCTCGACTGACGAACCTTCTCGACTGACGATCCTTTTCTCCTGATGAACCTTCTCGACTGACGAACCTTCTCTACTGACGATCCTTCTCTACTGTTGAACCTTCTCTACTGACGAAC
This sequence comes from Heptranchias perlo, assembly GCF_035084215.1. NCBI lineage: Eukaryota > Metazoa > Chordata > Chondrichthyes > Hexanchiformes > Hexanchidae > Heptranchias > Heptranchias perlo. The sequence goes on along the minus strand of NC_090340.1, from coordinate 61,540,118 downwards.
CTTCTCTACTGACGAACCTTCTCTACTGACGATCCTTCTCGACTGACGAACCTTCTCTACTGACGAACCTTCTCTACTGATGAACCTTCTCTACTGACGAACCTTCTCTACTGACGATCCTTCTCTACTGATGAACCTTCTCTACTGACGAACCTTCTCTACTGACGATCCTTCTCTACTGACGATCCTTCTCTACTGACGAACCTTCTCTACTGACGATCCTTCTCGACTGACGATCCATCTCTACTGACGAACCTTCTCTACTGACGAACATTCTCGACTGACGATCCTTCTCTACTGACGAACATTCTCTACTGATGAACCTTCTCTACTGACGATCCATCTCTACTGACGATCCTTCTCGACTGACGATCCATCTCTACTGACGAACCTTCTCTACTGATGAACCTTCTCTACTGACGAACCTTCTCGACTGACGATCCTTCTCGACTGATGAACCTTCTCGACTGACGAACCTTCTCGACTGACGATCCTTCTCTACTGATGAACCTTCTCGACTGACGAACCTTCTCTACTGATGAACCTTCTCTACTGACGAACCTTCTCGACTGACGAACCTTCTCTACTGACGATCCTTCTCTACTGATGAACCTTCTCTACTGACGAACCTTCTCGACTGACGAACCTTCTCGACTGACGATCCTTTTCTCCTGATGAACCTTCTCGACTGACGAACCTTCTCGACTGACGATCCATCTCTACTGACGAACCTTCTCTACTGATGAACCTTCTCGACTGACGAACCTTCTCGACTGACGATCCTTCTCGACTGACGAACCTTCTCGACTGACGAACATTCTCTACTGACGATCCTTCTCGACTGACGAACCTTCTCGACTGACGAACATTCTCGACTGACGATCCTTCTCTACTGACGATCCTTCTCTACTGATGAACCTTCTCGACTGACGAACCTTCTCGACTGACGATCCTTCTCGACTGACGATCCTTCCCGACTGACGAACCTTCTCTACTGACGAACCTTCTCTACTGACGATCCTTCTCTACTGATGAACCTTCTCTACTGACGAACCTTCTCTACTGACGATCCTTCTCTACTGATGAACCTTCTCTACTGATGAACCTTCTCGACTGACGATCCTTCTCGACTGACGAACCTTCTCTACTGATGAACCTTCTCGACTGACGAACCTTCTCGACTGACGATCCTTCTCAACTGACGAACCTTCTCTACTGACGATCCTTCTCTACTGACGATCCTTCTCTACTGATGAACCTTCTCGACTGACGAACCTTCTCTACTGACGATCCTTCTCTACTGATGAACCTTCTCGACTGACGAACCTTCTCTACTGATGAACCTTCTCTACTGACGAACCTTCTCGACTGACGAACCTTCTCTACTGACGATCCTTCTCTACTGATGAACCTTCTCTACTGACGAACCTTCTCGACTGACGAACCTTCTCGACTGACGATCCTTTTCTCCTGATGAACCTTCTCGACTGACGAACCTTCTCTACTGACGATCCTTCTCTACTGTTGAACCTTCTCTACTGACGAACCTTCTCTACTGACGAACCTTCTCTACTGATGATCCTTCTCGACTGACGAACCTTCTCTACTGACGATCCTTCTCTACTGATGAACCTTCTCTACTGACGAACCTTCTCTACTGACGATCCTTCTCGACTGACGAACCTTCTCTACTGACGATCCTTCTCTACTGATGAACCTTCTCGACCGACGATCCTTCTCTACTGATGAACCTTCTCTACTGATGAACCTTCTCTACTGACGATCCTTCTCGACTGACGAACCTTCTCTACTGACGATCCTTCTCTACTGATGAACCTTCTCTACTGACGAACCTTCTCGACTGACGAACCTTCTCGACTGACGATCCTTTTCTCCTGATGAACCTTCTCTACTGATGAACCTTCTCTACTGACGAACCTTCTCGACTGACGATCCTTCTCGACTGACGATCCTTTTCTCCTGATGAACCTTCTCTACTGATGAACGTTCTCTACTGATGAACCTTCTCGACTGACGAACCTTCTCTACTGATGAACCTTCTCTACTGACGAACCTTCTCGACTGATGAACCTTCTCTACTGACGAACCTTCTCTACTGACGAACCTTCTCGACTGACGAACCTTCTCTACTGACGAACCTTCGCGACTGACGATCCTTTTCTCCTGATGAACCTTCTCTACTGACGAACCTTCTCTACTGATGAACCTTCTCTACTGACGAACCTTCTCTACTGACGAACCTTCTCGACTGACGAACCTTCTCGACTGACGATCCTTTTCTCCTGATGAACCTTCTCTACTGACGATCCTTCTCTACTGATGAACCTTCTCGACTGACGAACCTTCTCGACTGACGATCCTTTTCTCCTGATGAACCTTCTCTACTGACGAACCTTCTCTCCTGATGAACCTTCTCTACTGACGAACCTTCTCGACTGACGATCCTTCTCTACTGACGAACCTTCTCTACTGACGAACCTTCTCGACTGACGACCCTTCTCTACTGACGAACCTTCTCGACTGACGAACCTTCTCTACTGATGAACCTTCTCTACTGATGAACCTTCTCTACTGATGAACCTTCTCTACTGACGATCCTTCTCTACTGATGAACCATCTCTACTGATGAACCTTCTCTACTGATGAACCATCTCTACTGATGAACCTTCTCTACTGACGAACCTCCTCTACTGACGGATCTTTTACGTCCACCTGAGAGGGCAGACGGGGCCTCGGTTTAACATCTCATCCCGAATGATGGCACCTCTGGCAGTGCAGCACTCCCGCAGTACTACACCAGGAGTGTCAGCCCAGATTTTGTGCTCAAGTCTCTGGAATGGGACTAAAAGAAGAATTAATCCCATAATCGGTAGAGGCACCTGACTAAAAGGGTTGTAAGGCACCAAAAGTGTAGAAGTTGTAACACCGGAAGTTGGAGACCCTCCTCGAAAACCAGACAGCAGAAGATCCCCGTGGTCCAGCAAGGTGTAGCTGAGACTCCTCTTTTTATACTGCGTCAGGAGGTCCCGGAGACCAATCCAGGCAGGTTTCACTGGCGGGTCCAGGACTGAGCAGGGCTTCTGTAAGTTTTGGTTAAAATTGGGTTGGGCGGGGGGGGAGCGTATGACATCATTGGTGCGCAACGTTGAGATTGTAACAAGGACCCCGCTTGCCTGTGACTTGCGCCTGCCCCAAATCTGAAAAGTGGCGAGTTAAAATGGCGGTGGGTGGGAGCAGTGTCGGGGGGACCCAGATACGATTTTAAGCCCCGTCTCCCCATCCTGCAGGCACCGCCCCTGCCAAGAAATCACACTTTACACATCAGCTGATAGCGTCACATTGTCAACAATAGCAACTCGCTTTTATATAGCGCCTTTTACGTAGAATTATATAGAATTTATAGCACAGTAACAGGCCGTTCATCCCTACTGGTCTGTGCCGGTGTTTATGCTCCACACGAGCCTCCTCCCTCCCTACTTCATCTCACCCTATCAGCATTTCCTTCTATTCCTTTCTCCCTCATGTGTTTATCCAGCTTCCCCTTAAATGCATCTACACTATTCACCTCAACTGCTCCATCGGATAGTAAGTTCCATATTCTCACCACTCTCTGAGTAAAGAAGTTTCTCCCAAATACCTTATTGGATTTATTGGATTTATCTTAAATTTATAGCTATTAGTTCTGGTCTCCCCCCACAAGTGGAAACAGCTTCTCTACTTCCACCCTATCAGACTCTTTCATAATCTTAAAGACCTCCATCAGGTCACCCCCTCAGCCTTCTCTTTTCTAGAGAAAAGAGCCTTAAACATAGTAAAACGTCCCAAGGCGCTTCGCAGGAGCCTAATTAGGCAAAGATTTGACATTGAGCCAAAGAAGGAGACATTGGGGCAGGCGACCAAAAGCTTGGTCAAGGAGGTAGGTTTTAAGGAGCGTCTTAAAGGAGGAGAGAAAGTTGGAGAGGTTTAGGGAGGGAAGTCTAGAGCTTAGGGCCCAGGCAGCTGAAGGCACGGCCGCCAATGGTGGAGTGAAGGAAGTGGGGGGGATGGACAAGAGGCCAGAGTTGGAGGAGCGCAGAGATCTCGGAGAGTTGTAGGGCTGGAGGAGGTTACAGAGATAGGGAGGGGGGGGGGCGAGGCCATGGAGGGATTTGCGCACGAGGAACTCTCTTGAGAAAGTTAAGAATATTTAGCAAGTGCATAAATTGAGGGCTGTTGCTGCTGGAGGCCTCGGTTGATGTCTTGTGTTCTGAGGCAGCGTCTTAAGATGTGAACCACTGCCTGACCTGCTGAGTATTTCCAGGTTGTCTTCTGCCATTGTTTTCAGTGCTAATTCGGGCTCATGTCAGGGAGCAACAGAGGAACTGCTTTATAATCAAGATAACTTCCATTTCACCTTCCCTGCCGATAGCAGTGGGATTGCATCATCTGCAAAAACAATGTATCACCAAGAGAGATGAGCCAGAAATCTAATGCATCAGCTGGGAAACACCAGTCACGCCTGTAAAAAATATGATCAGAGGGCTATCTGAGAGGCTGAATAATTAGAAGCACACTGATGCAAAGCCCTTGTAAAGTTTTCCTCATCCTCTCTCTTTCCTCTCTCCTTCCTCTCTCTCTTCTCTCTCCCCTCTCTCTTTCTCGCTCCTCTCTCTCCTCCATCTCTCTCTCTCTCTCTCTTTCACTCTTCTCTCTCTCCTCTCTTCCCTCTCTCTCTCTCGCACACGCAAAACTGTTGGGATTGGGTACTGACCTAACGCACTGCCCTTTCAGCTCTGAGACCTTGGTTTTCAGGGTTAAAAGCCTCCTTGACCTGCTGGCTGTTCGGGCCCCTGCCCGACGAGAGATTAAACGCAGTCCCTAATGGGCCACTTAAAACCACATTTTAAACGGGCAGTCACTTATATTGGCCAAAAGCGATAACCATTATCGATTTGCATTATCGTCAATTTTAAAGTTGTTGGTTATAGCGTCTTAAGTGCTCCATTTGGCTCTGGAATTCCCTCCCTAAACCTCTCCACCTCTCTCTCCTCCTTTAAGATGCTCCTTAAAACCTACCTCTTTGACCAAGCTTTTGGTCGCCTGTCCTAATATCTCCCCATGTGGCTCGGTGTCAATTTCTGTTTGATAATCGCTCCTGCGAAGCGACTTGGGATGGTTTTTACGACGTTAAAGGCGCTATATAAATGCAAATTGTTGTTGTTGAGTCTTGATGTAAACATGGTGAGCATGCAGGGAGAGTGGGGCGGGGCGGGCGGGGGTTAATATCTGGTGAAATGTGTCGACATTGGGTGCCAGCCGACGAACCCTTCTAAAAAATAACATCGCAATATGGCCGCTGATCCCGAGTCAAGCAAACACTTCAGAATTGTTGATATTTCCCTTCCTTTCCACCGTGAAGTATTTTAAAAACAGCCGCATTCAAGGTCATTCTGCGACTCCAGTCAAAGTTTGAGGTGCCTGGAGGCGCCATTGATTTAACGAATGGACTCCATTTTCCCTTCTATAATATCTGGTGAAGTCTTTTATTCAGACTTCCAACTTCTTTCTTTTGGACGGGAGACTCGATCTTTAGTCAGGTGAGCCACGTGGGAGAGAAAAAAAAATAATCCCTGACTGCACTGCAGCAGACTGGGGATTTAAAAATCTCCCTTTATTTTATCAGAATGCTACCAGGGATGAGGGACTTCAGTTATGCGGAGAGACTGGACAAGCTGGGGCTGTTCTCCTTAGAGCAGAGAAGGTTAAGGGGAGATTTAATAGAGGTGATCAGAATTATGAAGGGTTTGAATCATAGAATCATACAGCGCAGAAGGAGGCCATTTGGCCCCAACGAGCCTGTGCTGGCTCTTTTAAAAGAGCTATCTGATCAGTCCCACTCCCCTGCTCTTTCTCCACAGCCATGCAATTTTTTCCTTTTCAAGTATTTATCCAATTATGTTTTGAAAGGTATTATTGAATCTGCTTCTACCATCCTTTCAGGCAGCGCGTTCCAGATCAGAACAACTCACTGAAAAAAATATTCTCCTCATCTCCCCTCTGGTTCTTTTGTCAATTATCTTAAACTTGTGTCCTCTGGTTACCGACCCTCCTGCCAGTGGAAACAGTTTCTCCCTATCTAGTCTATCAAAACCCCTCGTAATTTTGAATGCCTCTATTAAATCTCCCATTCTCTGCTCTAAGGACAACAATCCCAGTTTCTCCAGTCTTACCTATGGTGTTTGGGCTCTTATATGAAACAGTTGTGGGTGGTATTGAGGGTTTGGAAAGGCTGCAGAGGAGGGTCACTAGAGGGTCACTAGAGAAGAGTAGAGTCAGGGCCATCTGATCGACGTTCATAAGATGATGAAGTAAGATGGTGTGTAGACAGTTGGATCTAATTAAATACGTTTGGGAGGACCAGGGGTCACAATTTTAAATTGTATAAGGTCAGATCGAGGTTAGATGTCAGGAGGTGGTTCTTTTCCCAGAGAATAGTCAACCAGCAGGTTGCCGGCTCGAACGATGGACGCGATTCGCTGAATTCCTTCAAGTGAGCGCTGGGCCTTTTTCCGGCTGGAGCCGAGATCACCTTCTACGAGAGGTAGATACTGAATAACATTAATCAGGGCCGGAGGGATCTCCTCGACTAGTTTCGATCGGGGTCGGAGAGGAATTTCCCAGATTTCTTTTCTCAAATTGGCCTAGGGTTTTCATCTGTTTTTTTTTGTTTGCCTCTCCCAGGACACCCCATGGTTTCGGGTGGGGACTGTATGTATTGTGATTCACAAGGCATCGCGACGGTGTGGGACAGGCTGGATGGACCAGAGGGTCTTTTCCTGTCCGTCATTGTTCGTATGTCCGTAGTGATCTTTGGGCATCTCAGACGTGTTGAATACAGCTGGATCAGCAAAGCTATGCTCCATTGAGTGAAGCCCCGTGTCTGAGCCCTGAACGGAGAATTGTAGGGTGTTAGAAAAATAAATACAACTGATGGATTGGATATTACTGTTCCTGTATTTCACTTGGCACTCCATTCGCTTGACGTGTTTATTGTACCTCTAACTTACCTCGTTCTAATGCTGAATCTCCTTAATTTTTACAATGCCTGCATTCTTTGACCTATGTGGCACAAAAGTGTATTTTTCTAACACTTTTACTGGACTGTTTTTCTTTTCCAAATAGTTGGTGTGTTATAAATCACAACCTAAGTTTTTTTTAAATTAAACTATTGCTCACTCTCATCCCGCCAGATATTGTTTTTAAAATATTAATCTTTCTCGTATTTTTTTAAAATCCGGTTGCAATATGAGTAAAGAAAGGCACTGGGAAACCAGTCGGTCCCACTGGTCTTGGACTTTCCACATCATTGGACCAAGTGACCCGTGTTCACACTGGTATGATGCCTTGGAAATGGTTTTGGAATACAGTTGGTTTTTAATGCACAGATACAGTATTCTCAAATGGTCTATCTAATAAGTATAAAAAGAAAGAAAGAGCTTACATTTATATAGCGCCTTTCATGACTTCAGGACCAAAGTGCCTTACAGCCAATGAAGTACTTTTGCAGTGTAGTCACTGTTGCAATGTAGGAAATGCGGCAGCCAATTTGCGCACAGCAAGATCCCACAAACAGCAATGAGATAATCACCAAATAATCTCTTGAGGGATAAATATTGACCAGGACACTGGGGAGAACTCCCCTGCTCTTGCTTTGAAATGCTCCCATGGGATCTTTTACGTCCACCTGAGAGGGCAGGCAGGGCCTTGGTTTAACATCTCACCTGAAAGACAGCACCTCTGACAGTGCAGCGCTCCCTCAGTACTGCACTGGAGTATCAGCCTGAATTATGGGCGCAGGTCTCTTGGAGTGCGACTGTGAACCCACAACCAGACGAGAATGCTAGCACTGAGCCACAGCGGACACTGAATAGAAAATAATGAAAGATGGGATGGGGTAGATAGAAACAGACTGCTTCCAATTGTTGAGGGGTCAAGAACCAGGGACCATAGATATAAGGTTAAATGTAAGAGATTTAGAACAGAGGGCAGGAGAAACTTCTTCACACAGAGAGTTGTGAGGCTGTGTGATTCACTGCCAGGGTTAGTGGTTGAGGCAGAAACTATGTCAACTTTCAAGAATAGATTGGAGAGGAGGGTGAAGGAAAAGGGGATCTTGGGATCTGGGAACAGGGTGGGTAGATATGATTGGAACTATTTGCTCACATGGAGGGTAAATGGACTGGTTGGGTCGAACTGCCTGTTTCCGTGTTGTAACTTTTACATATTGGTCCTGGTGGAGTAACATAGAAACATAGAAACATCGAAAATAGGAGCAGGAGTAGGCCATTCGGTCCTTAGAGCCTGCTCCGCCATTCAATATGATCATGGCTGATCCTCTATCTCAATACCATATTCCTGCTCTGTCCCCATACCCCTTGATGCCTTTTGTGTCTAGAAATCTATCCGGCTCCTTCTTAAATATATTCAGTGACTTGGCCTCCACAGCCTTCTGTGGTAGAGAATTCCACAGGTTCACCACCCTCTGAGTGAAGAAATTTCTCCTCATCTCAGTCCTAAATGTCCTACCCCGTATCCTGAGACTGTAACCCCTTGTTCTGGACCCCCCAGACAGGGGAAACATCCTCCCTGCATCCAGTCTGTCTAGCCCTGTCAGAATTTGATATGTTTCAATGAGATTCCCTCTCATTCTTCTAAACTCGAGTGAATACAGGCCTAGTCGACCCAATCTCTCCTCATACGACAGTCCTGCCATCCCAGGAATCAGTCTGGTGAACCTTCGCTGCACTCCCTCTATGGCAAGTATATCCTTTCTTAGGTAAGGAGACCAAAACTGCACACAATACTCCAGGTGTGGTCTCACCAAGGCCATGTATAACTGCAGTAAGACATCCTTGCTCCTGTACTCAAATCCTCTTGCAATGAAGGCCAATATACCATTTGCCTTCCTAACTGCTTGCTGCACCTGCATGTTTGCTTTCAGTGACTGGTGTACAAGGACACCCAGGTCCCTTTGTACATCAACATTTCCCAATCTATCACCATTTAAATAATACTCTGCCTTTCTGTTTTTCCTTCCGAAGTGGATAACTTCACATTTATGCACATTATACTGCATCTGCCATGTATTTGCCCACTCACTCAACTTGTCTAAATCGCCTTGAAGCCTCTTTGCATCCTTCTCACAACTCATGACCTCACCTAGTTTTGTGTCATCAGCAAACTTGGAAATATTACATTTGGTTCCCTCATCCAAATCATTGATATATATTGTGAATAGCTGGGGCCCAAGCACTGATCCCTGCGGTACCCCACGAGTCACTGCCTGCCACCCAGAGAAAGACCCATTTATTCCTACTCTCTGTTTCCTGTCTGTTAACCAATTTTCAATCCATGCCAGTATATTACCCCCAACCCCATGTACTTTAATTTTGCACACTAACCTCTTATGTGGGACTTGATCAAAGGCCTTCTGAAAATCCAAATACACCACATCCATTGGTTCTCCCTTATCTATTCTACCAGTTGCATCCTCAAGAAACTCCAGTAGGTTTGTCAAACAGAAGCCTCTTCTCTTTCTTCACTGCTTTTTTCCCTTCTAATGTTCTCCCGTTCTCTTGGGCATGAAGAGGATGGTTCTACTGGCGTGGACTATCCTTTAATACCTCGCCCAAATGGTCAGCCTGGACACTGAGGGACCGATACTGAGCTATCAGGTGCCCAAAGGCACCATGGGCTTTTGGGCACTGGGACCCTGACTGGGTGTGGAGTCCGGGGTTTGAGCCGGCCATTTCCCGACCTCCGATCCCTGCGGGCCCCGTTCCCTAGTGGGCACGCTGGAAATGCGAAATTGCCCCCAAATTGTGCTGAAACGGATTGCATCAACTGCATGATGATGAAAAGGTCGAAGCGATTTTCTGGGGCCTTTTTCACACCACCCCTCATCTACAGCGCAGATTCACCAGAATGTTACCAGGGCTCCAAGGGTTAGATTATGAGGCGAGATTACATAAACTGGGCTTGTATTCCCTGGAATATAGAAGGTTAAGGGGTGATTTGATTGAGGTTTTTAGGATTTTGAAAGGAATTGATAGCGTAGATAGAGAGAAACTTTTTCCGCTGGTGGGGGAGTCTCGGACAAGGGGCCATAACCTTAAAATCAGAGCCAGGCCAATCAGGAGAGAAGTCAGGAATCACTTCTTCACACAAAGGGTGATAGAAGTGTGGAACTCTCTCCCACAAAAAGCAGTAGATGCTAGCTCAATTATTCATTTTAAACCTGAGATTGTTAGATTTTTGTAAGCCAAGGGTATTAAGGGATATGGAGCCAAGGTGGGTAAATGGAGTTAAGATACAGATCAGCTGTGATCTCATTGAACAGTGGAACAGGCTGGTGGGGCTGAATGGCCTCCTCCTGTTCCTACTTTCCTATGTTCCCCACAAAAAATAAATGATTTGGTAAATATAACCTCAATAAAATGATGCTTCTTTGTTAACAAGAAACGTGTTCATGTCGGTGAATCTGTCACTGATCTTGGCAGATCGATACAGGTCAAAGTAATGAGACATTTGAGATATGACATGCGGTAAGTGTAGCATGCTTGGGAGGAACAGGTGACTTTGGACCAAAGCTCTCCACCACTGGGGGTTTTCCTCACCTCATGTCTGCATCTGTTGTAGACTAATTGATAGAGTTTGATCGCTATGATCAGTCACCAACTCCATTATTGTTGTATCAAGCGACTACCAGGATGATAGAAGGCGAACTAGGTCTTTTCTCGTCTAGAAATTCCTATGTTCCTCTGTTGAGTCTCGGGAGTTAAAGGAAGTGGGGGACATCTTACACCATTCTTGTAGTGACTAAGGGCTGGATTTCCCTTTGCCCAACAGAAATGTGGTGAGACAGGACATCCAGCCAATCTCCCTGATAACTCCAGGAACCTTTGATTAAAGAGATAGGCGCCATGGAGAATCCAGACTCACAAAACTGTATTGAAGAATGGTGGAAGGGGATACAGCCTTGGTGAAGGATCCTGGACATTTAATACATGTTTTAAGGAAGACTAAAATAATGGACTTGAAGTGAAACCCTCTCTTTCTCGGCAAAGAACACAGCTATCAGCTTCACCGAAATCAGAATGCATATTGTCCAGGGCGTTGAGAGAGAGAAACGTACGTGTTAACCAGGACAAAATGGAGCCTTCGCAAGTTTATACCTGAAGTAACTGATAAAAAGAAACAAAGCGGAACAGTTGCGGAGATAACGAAGCAAGGCCCTGCAAACCAATAAGAGACTTGTTGACTTTTGATAATTAGAACAGCAGGTTTTGGAGAGGAAACCAGATAAAACAGCTCACTCTACCAGGGTTTTCAGAGAAACCACGGACAACGTCAGAACAAGTCGCAGTACATTGAGTTACATCGAAACTACAGCACAGAAACAGGCCATTCGGCCCAACTGGTCTATGCTAGTGTTTATGCTCCACACGAGCCACCTCCCTCCTTACTTCATCTCACCCTATCAGCATATCCTTCTAATCCTTTCTTCCTCATGTGCTTATCTAGCGTCCCCTTAAATGCTTCTATGCTATTTGCCTCAGATACTCTTTGTGGTAGTGAGTTCTACATTCTAACGACTCTTTGTGTAAAGAAGTTTCTCCTGAATTCCCTATTGACTTTTTAGCAACTATTTTATATTGATGACCTCTAATTTTGGATGCCCCCACAATTGGAAATAAGTAGGAAAGGAGCCTTTGTCTTCTCCCCAAGACGAAGAATCTGATCCATTCTTTGTCTTTAGTTGTACTCGCTGGAAAGGAAAAAACTTGTATGGGGCTAAAAGGATTAAATTATGAGGACAGGTTGCATGGACTAGGCTTGTATTCTCTTGAGTTTAGAAGATTAAGGGGTGAACAAATTGAAGTGTTTAAGATGATCAAAGGATTTGATAGGGTAGATAGAAACTATTTCCTCTGGAGGACGAGTCCAGAACAAGGGGGAATAACCTTAAAATTAGAACTAGGCCGTTCGGGGGTGATGTCAGGAGGCACTTCTTCACACTAAAGGGAGTGGAAATCTGAAACTCTCTCCCCCAAAAAGCTGTTGAGGATGGGGGTCAATTGAAAATTTCAAAACTGAGATTGATAGATTTTTGTTGGGTAAGGGTATTAAGGGTTATGGAACCAAGGCAGGTAGATGGAGTTAAGGTACAGATTAGCCATGATCTAACTGAATGACGGAACAGACTCGAGAGGCTGAATGGCCTACTCCTGTTCCTGTGTTCCTTCCTGTGTTCCTAAAAGTTACTACTTTCTTTCTGCCATGTTGCATGTCAAATTAAATTCTTTAAAGTTAGAAAGTAACTACAGCATCTCGCTTGATTTCTTAGCCTTTTGTATCCAGAACAAGATAGAAAAGTAATCTTACAATGGGGGGGGGTGGGGGGAAGGTCAGCTGTTGAATTAGCCCTCAGGTTCTTGGATGCCTCGGTGGATGTCCTACTGGCAGAAGTAAGGGCAGGGAGAGACTGTCTCCTGGGGACTGAGGGAGCATCAGGAGAAGGTCGTACTGGCGTCATGGTGGGAGGTGGTTCAGGCTGTCAGTGTCACCTCCACCACCCCACAGATGGTCACGCAGTGGCCGGAAAAAGGTTCAATGATCACCAAGGTAAGAGAAGGCATGAGCACCCTGTTGGATTTTAAATTGGATCAGGAGTAGTACTCCAGCTCCTGCCTCCCTGCTGCTTATCCTTTATTTAATGAGCAGATTCGAGAACCCATGAATCACGCACCATCCCGACTAGGACACATATCGGCCGTCGCTTCATTGTCGCTGGGTCAAAATCCTGGAACTCCCCTATCTAACAGCACTGTGGGAGCACCTTCACCGCACAGACTGCAACGGTTCAAGCAGAAGGCCCAGCACCACCTTCCCAAGGGGCAAATGGGGATGGGGCAATATATGATGGCCTCGCCAGCGACACCCACATCCCAGAGAAATGTTTTTAAATGTTAGAAATGATGATGAATTTGATGGATCAATAACAAAAATAATCATAAAATTGCACGGCCAAACAATCAGGCTGAAGGCTGACTGAGAACGAAAAGACATTCTTAATCTCACCAATTTTTGAGTTCCATTAATCAAACAAATAATTGCAATGCAGCAATATTTAACATTTTATGCTGAGGCGAGATGAATCCTCCAAAGAATTAAAAGGAAGTGAATATGAAGAGCTGTGGATTGAAGTGTTCCGACAGTCGGTGGTCTGTGTCTGTATCACATTTCCCACCTTGGCTTTCCCGCCCTTGACCCCCCCGACTGAGGAATTTATAGCCTAGTGGGGAGGGAAGATAAAAACTGGAACTACTTGATAAGTCACAGGAGACCCGCCATGATCGTTGAGCACCAGGCCTGGGTGAAGAATCTCAGCCTTTTGAGCGTAAGAAGCAGAAACAGACACTGCTCCGAGTCATTGGGCCCAGATCTTGCTGACGTGGGGCATCTCTGGTTGTTAGATTTGTTAGATTTTTCTCCTCACCTTTCAGCTTGAAAATGTTTTGCGCCCTGGCGTGCTGGAAGTGCGAGCTGATAACAGCGCAGTGAGGGCAACGGGGCATTAGTGAACGATGGGACCAACGGTCTATCTCCTTAACCAATGAGATTTAAGGATAGAGAAAGAACCAGAGGAACAACAGAGAAGGAAATAGGGTGAATTAGTCAAATCAGGTGCAGAAAAAGAAATAAAGAGAGGGAAAGAAAGATTGGATTGAGAGAGAGAGAAGAAAGGAAAAGTAAGAAAAAAAAATTTAAATTTTAAGTTTTAAAAATCTCTTAAGGACAATTAGAACCTGCAGGAATGAGACTCCACAGTTTCAATTGTTGCCTCTCTGGGCCGTGGAGGTTGATTGGCATTGCAGGAACATAAATCTCCTCATTAAAGGGGTCCTTACATTGTCAAGTAGCAACCCTAACTTTCTGCGGCGAGTTTAATTCGTATTAACAGTGCAAACGCAGCAATTTCTTGGAACTCATTCATTTCTTGGATTGGCGAGTTGCCGTTTCCGCGAGGCTAACGGTGGAGCAGCGCAAATCGTCCAGCAACTTGTGGCATCTCTTCCTCTCCTCAAACTGCTGTTGTTTCATTACACACTCATAATGGCGAGCGCTTTTAAACTCGCCGTTATTTTCCCAGCAAATTCTGAGCCATTGTTTTTTTCTGTGAGAGTGAAATGCAGCTAAAGGGTGACTAACATTAGTCAAGCATCAGCCCAGTGTTTATTTTCCATCTCCCTTCTCCCCTCCTCTGCTGGAACCATTGACTCCTTCCATGCCCTCAGTCCACACCCATCAGTTGCCCCTCATGACTCCACCCAATTAGTCAATTTCCAAAAGCAAACCTCTACCTTGAGTGTCGGGAGTGAAGGAAACAACACATCAATCCGCACTAACGATGTGAAGGCCTCGGAGAGGGTGCAGAGGGGATTTACTAGAATGGTTCCAGGGACGAGGGACTTCAGTTATGTGGAGAGGCTGGAGAAGCGGGAATTGTTCTCCTTAGAGCAGAGAAGGTTAAGGGGAAGATTTGATAGAGATGTTCAAAATCATGAAAGGTTTTGATAGAGTAAACGAGGAGAAACTGTTTCCACCGGCAGGAGGGTCGGTAACCAGAGGACACAGATTGAAGATAATTGGCAAAAGAACCAGAGGGGAGGTGAGGAGAAATATTTTTACGCAGCGAGTTGTTATGATCTGGAATGCGCTGCCTGAAAGGGCGGTGGAAGCAGATTCAATGGTAACTTTCAAAAGGGAATTGGATAAATACTTGAAAAGGAAAAAATTTGCAGGGCTATGGGGAAAGAGCAGGAGAGTGGAACCAATTGGATAGCTCTTTCAAACAGCCGGCACAGGTACGATGGGCCGAACGGCCTCCTTCTGTGCTGCAGGTTAATTTTGGAGTCATTGTGATTTTGGTGGAGGGTATCGATTCAGGGTGTGTGTTTCACCCATGGAAGACATCACCAGCTGAGGACAATCCTTGGTCACACGTGCACATTCCAGCAGGGGGGCACTGCAGCAGGAAACCTGGCTTGTTTTATCCCGCTCGCAAACTCAAGGGTCGAGGACATTTGTACCACTGTCCTGGCTGAGACCAGCTAACTCGACATGAAAGAAAGAAAGAACTTGCATTTATATAGTGCCTTTCCTCTAGATGTGGGTTCAAGTTCCGCCCCAGAGACTTGAGCACATAATCCAGGCTGACACTCCCAGTGCCGGTACTGAGGGAGTGCTGCACTGTCGGAGACGCTGTCTTTCAGATGAGGCATTAAACCGAGGCCCTGTCTGCTCTCTCAGATGGACATAAAAGATCCCATGGCCACTATTTCAAAGAAGAACAGGGGAGTTCAAAATTTATCCCTCAACCAACATCACCAAAACAGATTATCTGGTCATTTATGTCATTGCTGTTTGTGGGATCTTGCTGTGCGCAAATTGGCTGCCATGTTTCCCTTCATTACAACAGTGACTACACTTCAAAAAGTGATTCATTGACTGTAAAGCGCATTGGGGCGTCCTGAAGTCGTGGAAGACGCTATATAAATATAAGTTCATTCTCTATCTTATACTTGTATGAATGGCCACAGATTCCTGCCAAGTTGCTCTCTGAAAAATCACACGACAGAACACTCTTTGTATTCACATCTTCCTCGGTCTGTACAAATGAAGAGAGACAAATGGTTGTGATGGGGCTGGATGTGCCAGAATGTTCCGTCTCTCGCACACACACACACACACAATATTGGTCTTGGGCTTGTGCTCTACCTCTTGTAACTCATAGAATCTTACAGCACAGAAGAAGGCCATTTGGCCCATCGTGCCTGTGACGGCTCTTTGGAAGAGCTATCCAATTAGTCCCACTCCCCCCCTGCTCTTTGCCCATAGCCCTGCAATTTTTTTTCCTTTTGAAGTATTTATCCAATACTCTTTTGAAAGTTACCATTGAATCTGCTTCCACCGCCCTTTCAGGCAGTGCATTCCAGATCATAACAACTCGCTGCATAAAACATAAGAACATTAGAACATAAGAAATAGGAGCAGGAGGAGGCCATACGGCCCCTCGAGCCTGCTCCGCCATTCAATAAGATCATGGCTGATCTTTGACCTCAACTCCACTTTCCCGCCCGATCCCCATATCCCTTGATTCCCTTAGAGTCCAAAAATCTATCGATCTCAGTCTTGAATATATTCAATGACTCAGCATCCGCAGGCCTCTGGGGTAGAGAATTCCAAAGATTCACCACCCTCTGAGTGAAGAAATTCCTCCTCATCTCAGTCCTAAATCGCCCACACCTTATCCTGAGGCTATGCCCCCTAGTTCTAGACTCTCCAACCAGGTGAAACAGCCTCTCAGCATCTCTCCTGCCAAGCCCTCTAGGAATTTCAGTGAGATCAACTCTCATTCTTCTAAACTCCAGAGAATATAGGTCCATTCTTCTCAATTTCTCCTCATAGGACAAACCTCTGATCCCAGGAATCAATTTAGTGAACCTTCGTTGCACCGCCTCTAAGGCAAGTATATCCTTCCTCAGGTAAGGAGACCAGAATTTTACACAGTACTCCAGGTGTGGTCTCACCAAAGCCCTGTACAACTGTAGCAAGACTTCCTTATTCTTGTACTCCAACCCCCTTCCATAAAGGCTAACATACCATTTGCCTTCCTAATTGCTTGCTGTACCTGCATGTTAACTTTCAGTGTTTTATGGACAAGAACACCTAAATCTCTCTGAACAGCAACATTTAATAGTTTCTCACCATTTAAAAAATATTCTGTTTTGCTATTCTTCCTACCAAAGTGAATAACCTCACATTTTCCCACATTATACTCCATCTGCCACCTTCTTGCCCACTCACTTAAACTGTTTATATCCCTTTGCAGACTCTTTGTGTCCTCAGCAAACTTGGATACATTACACTCGGTCCCTTCATCTAAGTCATTAATATAGATTGTAAATAGCTGAGGCCCAAGCACTGATCCTTGTGGCACCCGACTAGTTACAGCCTGCCAACCTGAGAATGACCCATTTATTCCTACTCTCTATTTTCTATCCATTAACCAATCCTCTATCCATGCTAATATAGTACCCCCAACCCCATGAGCCCTTATCTTGTGTAACAACCTTTTGCATGGCACCTTATCAAATCTTTTGAAAATCCAAATATACTGCATCCACTGGTTCCCCCTTATCTACCTTACTATCCAGGTTATCCTGTTATCTACAACCCTCAAAAAACTCTAATAGATTTGTCAAACATGATTTCTCTTTCATAAAATCATGTTTATTCTGCCTAATCATATTATGATTTTCTAAGTATACTGTTACCACTTTCTTAACAATGGATTCCAGCATTTTGTCAGGCTAACTGGCCTGTAGTTCCCTGTTTTCTCTCTCCCTCCTTTCTTGAACAGCAGTGTTACATTTGCTACCTTCCAATCCACTGGGACCATTCTAGAATCTAGGGAATTTTGGGAGATCACAACCAAGAAGACTGATATAAAATATTTGTTTAACATCTCTGCCATTTCCTTATTCCCCATTATAATTTCTCCTGTCTCAGTCTCTAAGGGACCAACGTTTACTTTTGCTACTCTTCCTTTTTGCATACTTGTAGAAGCTCTTACAATCTGTTTTTATATTTCTTGCTAGTTTACTCTTATATTCTATTTTCTCCCTCCATCAATTTTTTGTTCATCTTTTGCTGGTTTCTAAAACTCTCCCAATCCTCAGGCTTACTACTCTTTTTTGCAACATTATAAGCCTCTTCTTTTAATCTAATACTATCATTAACTTCTTTAGTTAGCCACGGATGGATCGCTTTTCCCATGGAGTTTTTATTTCTCAGTGGAACGTATGTTCGGTGAGAATTATGAAATATTTCTTTAAATGTTCGCCATTGCATATCTACTGTCGTATCTTTTAATTTAATTTCCCAATCTACCTTAGCCAACTCGCCCCTCTAGTTTCTGACTTAAGTATGTCACTCTCATACTCAATGTGACATTCTATCATATTATGATCATTCTTCCCCAGAGGATCCCTTACTATGAGATTACTAATTAATCCTGTCTCATTACACAAGGCAAGATCTAAAGTAACCCGTTCCCTGGTTGGTTCCACGTTGTATTGTTCTAGGAAACTGTCTCGAACGCATTCCAAACAATTTCGCCTTATCCCCCCTCTAGTTCTTTTGCCAATTATCTTAAATCTGTGTCCTCTGGTTACCGACCCTCCTACGTGTGGAAGCAGTTTCTCCTTATTTACTCTATCAAAATCCTTCATACTTTTTAATACCTCTATTAAATCCCCCCTGAACCTTCTCTGCTCTAAGGAGAACAATCCCAGCTTCTCCAGTCTCTCCACTCGCAACTCAAAACTCTTTCTGAGGTGTGCAATAACCTTTGAGTTTCTTTATTGCCTTCTTGGTTTGATTAAATGGAGGCTTGTAGCAGTGTGCACTTGTAATCCGTCATTTATTTTTCATCAGCTGTCACCTACTTGCATTGGCAATAGTGGAACCGAGGCATATACACAGGAAAATTCATTACAGAGTTAGTTGCTCGGAGCCAGGGTGACTGTAAAGAACTGCATTTAGTATTGGCCTTGGCTCAGTGGTAGCATTCTCGTTCCTGAGTCAGAAGATCATGGACTCAAGTCCCATTCTGGGAGTTGAGCACAGAATTATTTTGTTGGGGTGGTGACATTTATTGCCCATCTCAAGTTGCCCTGTGAAGGGGATTCGTGGGCTGCCTTTTTGCACCGCTGCTGTCCGTATGGTGAGGGTGCTCCCACAATGGTGTAGCAGTTTGATACAACTGAGTGGCTTGTTAGGCCACTAAAGAGTCAACCACGTTGGTGTGGGACTGCAGTGACATATAGGAAGGCAGGTTTCACCTAAAGGACATTAGTGAACCAGTGGGGTTTTTAACAACAATCCGACAGCTTCATGGTCACTTTTACTGACACTAACTTCTGATTTCCAGATATTTTTTTAAACGGATTTCAAATTCTCAAGCTGCCACGGTGGGATTTGAACTCATGTTCTCAGGATTATTAGCCCAGGGCTCTGGATTACGAGTCCAGTAACATAACTACTAAACTATTGTATCCCCAATCTAGGCTGACACTTCAGTACTGAGGGAGCGATGCATTGTCGGAGGTACTGTTGTTAGGATGATACGTTAAACCAAGGCCCCGTCTGCCTGTTCAGGTAGACACAAAAAAAATCACATGGAGCTACTTGAAGAGGGGCAGATTCTGCAGATTGGTGTCCTGGACAATACTGATCTCTCAACCAACATCACTAAAACAGATTATCTGGTCATTTATCTCATTGGTATTTGTGGGACCTTGCTGTGCACAATTTGGCTGTTGCGTTTGCCTATAAAACAACATTTGGCCGTGAAACGCTTTGGGACATTCTGAGGACATGCTATATAAATGCAAGTTACATAGAATCACATAGAATTTACAACACAGTAACAGGCCGTTCATCCCTACTGGTCTATGCCGGTGTTTATGCTCCACTCGAGCCTCCTCCCTCCCTACTTCATCTCACCCTACCAGCATATCCTTCCATTCCTTTCTCCCTCATGTCCTTATCTGGCTTCTCCTCGAGTTTTTTCTTGGGGAAGATAAAAAAATCAACCAGGGTGCCTGTTTCTGATAGCTGACCCCTCATGAAAAGCGTGTGGGCCCAGATCACCGATTAAGGACACAATCAGAGGGAACCGAGATGTCGTCCTCTCAGGTTGAATGGAAGTTCACAGTCCAGGTTCACTCAGTGAATTGCAGAACGCCAATGCGCCAGTGCAGCACTCCCTCAGCACTGGCACTGGGAGCGTCAGTCTGGAATATGTGCTCAACTCTCTGGATTAGGACTTCAAACTCCCAACATTCAGACTCAGAGGCGAGAGTGCTACCCACTGAGCCAAGGCTGATATCGACGGACAGACGAAAGTCTTATGCATGTTTGAATATGTTTGAACGTTATATTGCACAGTGGAATTGTAACCTCTGTCTCCTTCACTGACTGCTCTGTGCGCACTTGCTGCAATTTCTGTTTCAATCTCAAAATTTTCAGCATTGACGGTTTTTTTTTTTAACATCTACCCTTCATACAATCCTCAGAGTTTTTCTTAAACTGTAAAATGTCAGAGACGCAAAAACCGCGCTGGGGGGGGGGGCGGGCGAAGGGAATTCTTTGCCGTTTCCTTGCATGGAAATAATCTCGGTTTTGTGACAAGTGCCAGTTTCAGAAAACCCGTTGTTTGTGTACTCGTGCTGTTGACCTTTGCTCCCTGACCCTGAGGACTGGTTTCATGACTATCGGGTACCCAGAGACATAGTTCAGAGGTCAATGACAACAATCTGCAAATAGCACTTTTTTTTTAAAAAACTGACTTCTGCACAGCCGATGCCGCCAGTTTTGTTTCCCACAGACAAGGCCAGGCAGTGTTTATTTGCCTTCATTGACCGTGCATTCATGGTTCCTGAAAGACATCTTGGTTCACTCTGAGCAAATTCAAATTCACCCAACGTGTGGGAAAACTCGGTGACAATGACCGATAATTAGGCCATAATTATGCTAAACCTTTATAAAACACTGGTTAGGCCCCAGCTGGAGTTTAGTGGCCAATTCTGGGCACCGCACCTTAGGAAGGATAACAAGGCCTTGGAGATGGTGCAGATGGGATTTACTAGAACAGTACCCAGAGATGAAAGACTTCAGTTACGTGGAGAGACTGGAGAAGCTGGGGTTGTTCTCCTTGGAAGAGAGAAGGGGAGATTTGATAGAGGTGCTCAAAATCATGAAGGGTTTTGATGGAGTAAATTAGGAGAAACTGTTTCCAGCGGCAGAAGGGTCGGTAACCAGAGGACACAGATTTAAGTTCATCGGCAAAAGAACCCGAGGGGAGATGAGCAGAAATTTTTTTACGCAGCGAGTTGTTACGATCTGGAATGCGCTGCCTGAAAGGGCGGTGGAAGCAGATTCAATAATAACTTTCAAAAAGGAATTGGATAAATACTTGAAGTGGAAGAATTTGCAGGGGCTATGGGGAAAGAGCAGCGGAAGAATGGATAGTTCTTTCAAAGAGATGTCACAGGCACGATGGGCAGAATGGCCTCCATCTGCGCTGTGATTCTATGATTGTGCTCGCCGGTGCCCTCTAGTGCCGGGAATGCCAGATTTCGCGGGTCAGTGGGAGGACACCCCATTTGCATGGGGCTAACAAGTGTCCGCACCACAATGGGAAAATCTCGGATGCCCTACCATCTAGAGGGGGAGGGGGCGTTGCCCGGTCCACCACTAGAGAAATAATATTTGTACCCTCTTCAATAACAGCAACAACAACAACTTGCATTTATATATCGCCTTTAACATAGTAAAACGTCCCAGGGTGCGTCACAGGACTGATTATCAGACATAATTTGACACTGAGCCACATAAGGAGATATTAGGACAGGTGACCAAAAGCTTGGTCAAAGAGGTAGGTTTCAAAGAGCGTCTTAAAGCAGTGGAGAGAGGTCGAGAGGCAGAGAGGTTTAGGGGGGGATTTCCAGAGCTCAGGCAGCTGAAAGCACGTCTGCTAATGGTGGAGCGATGAAAATCGGGGATGCGCAAGAGGCAAGAATTGGAGGAACGCAGAGATCTCGGAGGGTTGTAGGGCTGGAGGAGGTTACAGAGATAGGGATGGGGGGGGCGAGGCCACGGAGGGATTTGAAACCAAGGATGAGAATTTTCAAACTGAGGCGTTGCCGGACCGGGAGCCAATGTAGGTCAGCGAGCGCAGGGGGTGATGGGTGAACGGGACTTGATGCGAGTTAGGATACGGGCAGCAGAGTTTTGGACGAGCTCAAGTTTATGGAGGGTGAAAGGTGGGAGGCCGGCCAGGAGAGCATTGGAATAGTCGAGTCTAGAGGTAACAAAGGCACGGATGAGGATGTTAGCAGTAGATGAGCTGAGGCAGGGGCGGAGATGGGCGATGTTACAGAGGTGGAAGTAGGCGGCCTTGATCAGCCTCCTTAAAAACTACCAGATATTAGGCGGTCCGGGTCTCCGCCCCTTCAGACAGTGCATTCCAGTGTCTTGCGATCGCGTCTGCTTCTGGAGGGTGAGGAGACACAATCTGAAAACTAAGAAAATAGGTCAGGTAATCGTAATGAAAAGGATTCCCAGCAGATGGACTGCTTGGCTGAAGAGATTCCTGGGTGATTACATTCTTGAGGGAATTGGTTTCAAAGGGAAAGGATTAATGAGCCTAAGGACTCATGGGAGACCAGCGTTCATCAGGATTGCTATCCTGAGGGAGGAATGTACCAGGTACTGGTTACAAAAGACTCGGGTACAAGATTAACTGTTTGAAGATTTCAGTAATGCGTTCACATGAAAATGAAAGGTGTCAAACCTGGGACCCCCCCCCGTCACGGCCTCACGGGTAAACAACAACAACTTGCTCTTATATCACGCCTTCAACGTAGAAATAATGTCCCGAGGGGGCTTCTTGGAGGCATGCGGAAGAAACAGATGTCGAGCCAAAGGAAAGATTAGTAGGGGTGACCAAGAGCTTGGTGGGTCTTGAAGGAGGAGTGGGAAATGGGGAGGCAGAGGGGTTTACAGAAAGAATTCCAGAAAGAGATTCCTAGGCGATTGAAGGCAAGGCTAGAAATGGTGGGGGAAAGTGATGAGGGATGCACAAGAAGTTGGAGTCAGTGGAGTGGAGACTTTGGGGCGTGGGTGGGTGGTAGGGCTAGTAGGGGTCACAGAGATAGGGAGGGGTGAGACTATGGAGGGAGTTTTGGATGAGCTGAAGTTTCCTACATTACAAAAGTATTCCACTGACAGTAATGCTGTAGCGCTGAAGACTTGTGCTCCAGAACTAGCCGCGCCTCTAGCCAAACTGTTCCAGTACAGCTACAACACTGGCATCTACCTGACAATGTGGAAAATTGCCCAGGTATGTCCTGTCCACAAAAAGCAGGACAAATCCAATCCGGCCAATTACCACCCCATCAGTCTACTCTCAATCATCAGCAAAGTGATGGAAGGTGTCGTCCACAGTGCCATCAAGCGGCACTTACTCACCAATAACCTGCTCACCGATGCTCAGTTTGGGTTCCGCCAGGACCACTCGGCTCCAGACCTCAATACAGCCTTGGTCCAAACATGGACAAAAGAGCTGAATTCCAGAGGTGAGGTGAGAGTGACTGCCCTTGACATCAAGGCAGCATTTGGCCGAGTGTGGCGCCAAGGAGCCTGAGTAAAATTGAAGTCAATGGGAATCAGGGGGAAAACTCTCCAGTGGCTGGAGTCATACCTAGCACAAAGGAAGATGGTAGTAGTTGTTGGAGGCCAATCATCTCAGCCCCAGGACATTGCTGCAAGAGTTCCTCAGGGCAGTGTCCTAGGCCCAACCATCTTCAGCTGCTTCATCAATGACCTTCCCTCCATCATACGGTCAGAAATGGGGATGTTCGCTGATGATTGCACAGTGCTCAGTTCCATTCGCAACCCCTCAGATAATGAAGCTGTCCGTGCCCGCATGCAGCAAGACCTGGACAACATCCAGGCTTGGGCTGATAAGTGGCAAGTAACATTCATGTCAGACAAATGCCAGGCAATGACCATCTCCAACAAGAGAGTGTCTAACCACCTCCCCTTGACATTCAACGGCATTACCATCGCCGAATCCCCCACCATCAACATCCTGGGGGTCACCATTGACCAGAAACTTAACTGGACCAGCCACATAAATACTGTGGCTACAAGAGCAGGTCAGAGGCTGGGTATTCTGCGGCGAGTGACTCCCCTCCTGACTCCCCAAAGTCTTTCCACCATCTACAAGGCACAAGTCAGGAGTGTGATGGAATACTCTCCACTTGCCTGGATGAGTGCAGCTCCAACAGCACTCAAGAATCTCGACACCATCCAGGACAAAGCAGCCCGCTCGATTGGCACCCCATCCACCACCCTAAACATTCACTCCCTTCACCACCGGTGCACAGTGGCTGCAGTGTGTACCATCCACAGGATGCACTGCAGCAACTCGCCAAGGCTTCATCGACAGCGCCTCCCAAACCCGCGACCTCTACCACCTAGAAGGACAAGAGCAGCAGGCACATGGGAACAACACCACCTGCACGTTCCCCTCCAAGTCACACACCATCCCGACTTGGAAATATATTGCTGTTCCTTCATCGGCGCTGGGTCAAAATCTTGGAACTCCCTTCCTAACAGCACTGTGGGAGAACCGTCACCACACGGACTGCAGCGGTTGATGAAGGCGGCTCACCACCACCTTCTCAAGGGCAATTAGGGATTGGCAATAAATGCCGGCCTTGCCAGCGACGCCCACATTCCATGAACGAATAAAAAAAAATGCGCTTTGGGATGTCCTGAGGTCATGAAAGGTGCTATATAAATGGAAGTCTCTCTTTCTTTTTCTCTTATTGACAGGCAACTACAGTCATACCCGTCAATCAGTTTCAGTATAGTTACATTCATAGAGGTGATGCAGAGAATAATGAGATTGGACCCCAGTGTTAGTGGGAAGTGCAATGATGAACAATATCGTAAATGAGGCTTCATAAAGGAATGTCCTGGAGGGCCCTTTATAGAGGAGTATGATATTTAATGGGATAGAGAAAGTAAACCCAAAACAATATTAACAGATATGCCAGGGGAGAACAAGAAGATACATACAGTTCAGAATTGTGAAGTTTAAGGCAGAATAACTTAATAGCTTGCCAGGAAGAGTGGTTGAGGTCGGAGGGTGGAAAATGGAAGCCAGCCAAGGCAGCACTGGAGTCGTCAAGTGTGGAGGTGACAATGGCATGGATGAGAGTTTCAGCGGCAGATGGGCTGAGGCTGGGACGGTAGTGGGTGATGTTACAGAGGCGGAAGTGGGCGGTTTTTGTGCTAGGCATCGCTGGTTGTGGTTGAGCCATGAAGAGCTGAAAGTTCTTGGTCTCACGCCCAGTCTGGGCTGAGTTAACTGATCTCAGACTGGATTCTATTGGGGCACTACAACTAGTCTCAGTGCAACTGGACCACAGCAAGGGGAAAATCCATTGGATAGCAATCAGTCCTTCTCTTGATTGCTATCCAATGGCCTCTTGTCATGTGCATGAGTGAACGTGCATGAACATACAGTGAAGACAATGTACGGTGAAGACAGCATCCGGCTCGGCTGTGATGCTTCCCCCCCAACAACCGAATAATTTGATGACGAAGAGAAATGAAGATTGCTCACTTGGATGGGGCACTGGAGGTCATTGCCTGTAGACCCGAACCCCAGCAACAGTCAGCGCCTTTGGGAGAGAAGCAAAACTGGTAGGGCACCTTACATGAACAATAATTCAGGAATGAAATGGAGAGCCCTTTTGTATGTGAGTATCTACTCCCAGTTTACCGTGCCTCTGTTTGGCCCAGTTTAAATTGTTTATTTGTTTGTAAATTTTCTCCACCAATTTGCTCTCTTGAAGATGTTGACACCTTGCTGGGGCCATAGTCCACCGAGAGCTGGTGACCCTTTTGTGACACCAGACAGTGATTGGCTGCGGGCTTTTCGAGGAGAAAGGAGGGCAGGAGAGAGGAGGCCCCATAGCTGAACCCAATACTATGATGATCACCCAATGCCCACATGCACACTTTCAGCCAAACTCATCGGATAGAGATCCTGGTTGATTTTCCCCTCCATAACCCCGGGCTATGAGATCAATTGTGCTGCTCCTACTGTTGCCGTGGCAGAAATCAGCCAACAGCACAGATTGGGGATCAAACAACAAAAAAGAAAGAAAGAAAGAAACAACAACAAGAAGTTGCATTTATATAGCGCCTTTAACGTAGTAAAACATCTCAAGGGGCTTCACAGGAGCGATTTTCAAACAAAATTTGACACCAAGCCACATGAGGAGATATTCGGACAGGTGATCAAAAGCTTGGTCAAAGAGATAGGTTTTAAAGGAGGGGAGAGAGAGGCAGAGAGGCGGAGAGGTTTAGGGAGTGAATTCCAGAGCTTAGGGCCCAGGCAGTTGAAGGCACGGCCGCCAATGGTAGAGCGATTAAAATCGGGGATGTGAAAAAGGCAAGAATTGGAGGAGCGCAGAGATCTCGGAGGGTTGTAGGGCTGGAAGAGGTCACAGAGATAAGGAGGGGCGAGGGCCATGGAGGGATTTGAAAACAAGGATGAGAATTTTAAAATAGAGGCATTCCTGGACTGGTAGCCAATGTACTTCAGCAAGCACGGGGTTGATGGGTGAACGGGACTCGGTGCGAGTTAGGAAGAAGGAAAGAAAGATTTGCATTTATATAGCACCTTTCACATCCCAAAATGCTTTACAGCCAATGAAGTGCTTTTGAAGTGTAGTTACTGTTGTAATTGGGTCTTTTTCCATTAGAATAACACAGATTACAGGGTGATACAATAGAAGCATTAGTTATGAATGGGACGGGGTAAATAGAATCCCCAGACTGGTTCCAGTAGGTGAGAGGTCAAGAACGAGGAGGCCATGGATACAAGATTAAATGTGTAAGAGATTTAGAACAGAGAACAGGAGAATCTTCTTCACACAGAGGGTTGTGAAGTTGTGGGATTCACTCCCAGGGTTAGTGGTTGAGGCAGAAACCGTGTCAGCATTCAAGATTTGATTAGATAGGTGGATGAAGGAATAGGGGTTAAAGGGATATGGGAAACAGAGGAGGGTAAATGTGATTGGGACTAATTGCTCACATGGAGGGTAAATACCGACACAGACTGGGTGGGCGGAATGGCCTGATTCCATGCTGTAACTTCTATGAGTAGAAACTTGATTTAACTTATTCTACGAACCATTCTAGAATGAGTTAAATCGAGTTTCAAAAGCCTTGAGATTAAGTCGGGGGGAGGGGGAAATACACGGGCTGGAGCCTTGACACTGCCAAATCGGAAAAAGCTTCCTACTCCCAGAACTGAAAAGGTAATGAGTGCCAAATTGGCTCCGGGTGAAAAAAAATAATAATTTCTGATCTATAAATAATGCTTCACGTAACAGGTTATCTAGTTCAGAATACACAAGGAGGAGATCAGTATTTGAAGTCCACACAAAACTAATGACACCCTTGTTAGATTATATCATCATTGCTGTGACTTTTGCAAAGCTGTAATTTGCAATGTACCAGACAGTCCCACTGCACGTTATAATTTAAATGTCAATTGAAATGTGCAGTAATACTGCTCATTAAAGCTAGTTACACTGCCAAAATAATTAGTGTGTAGTCCAATAATACAACTGACAAAATGAACTTGAGCTTCAGAAAGCTGTAACTCAATAAATAATCTCTGCGAGCTATAAACCCTCATTTAATATACACACATATATATATATATATCTATATTAATTAGATTACATTGAAAAAAATATTTATACGACATCAGTTTCTTATGCATCCTCACAGACTAGAATCAATTTCTAATAGACAAGGAGAATAAAAATCATAGCCTGCGACTGCCAATAATGGCATCAGGGAAGGAAGAAAGAAGAAAGAACTTGCATTTCTATAGCGCCTTTCATGACCTCAGGACGTCCCAAAGTGCTTCACAGCCAATTAAGTACTTTTGAAGTGTAGTCACTGTTGTAATGTAGGAAACGCAGCAGCCAATTTGCACACAGCAAGATCCCACAAACAGCAAAGAAATAATGACCGGATAATCTGTTTTTTCGTGATGTTGGTTGAGGGATAAATGTTGGCCAGGACGCCAGGAACAACTCTCCTGCTCTTCTTCGAAATAGTGCCATGGGATCTTTTATGTCCACCTGAGAGGGCAGATGGGACCTCGGTTTAATGTCTCATCCAAAAGACAGTGCAACGCTCCCTCAGTACTGCACTGGGAGTATCAGCCTAGATTATGTGCTCAAGTCCCTTGCAAGGCCCATGCAAATCTTTCTTTCTGAAGCATTAACCTGTTCTTATTCTTTCAGATGCTGCACAATTCCAGCATCTTCTGTTTTAAAAATATCTCTTTTTATCTTTTCTTGGAGAATAACAGGGTCTGGTTCTATTTTCCCAGTGTTGGAGAGATGACAATAGTAACATGTGTCTCCCAAAGGAACGAGGCAGTATTAATATGTAAATGAGCTGTACACTGCTATCAAACCATCAACAGTGTGACTTCGAGAAGAGAAAGAGGTTTCCATACGTGATAAAAACATGCAGAAAACATACACCGACCTGCGATCTGCAATCACTGTGTGCCCACCTACTGACGATACTTACCAAACCGAGCTGAATTGAAACCATAACTGGCTGCATGTTAAAGAAAACACTTGTTTATCCTGTGTTGTTCTGGATTCAACGCAGGGTTCAAGGATCGGTGCGAATTTAATGCCCACTGAACAACCCAATTAGCACTTAGCCTTCTAGTAAACTGTAAATCCACTCTGGCAAGCTTTTAGTTATTCAAAATACAACAGGGACACAATAATCTATGCCAAAGCTACAAGGAAAATCTTTATGCGATATGCAAATTTAGCAGTAGCGGTGCTGACTCCACACAGAGCAAGAGGGAATTAAGAACATATTAATCAGTGGTTATCTGCAAGAGGTTTTGGTGGTGGTAGGGGGTCTTGTCAGTAAAGTGGGGATATTTTTAGGTTTTTTTTTTAAAAAAAAGCTAACGTCTGTATCTCGAAATGAGATGGGATGTTTACCCTCCCTTAATAAACTTTCCACAGCAGTCTGTTTCTCATTAACGCGGAGGATGATTTTATGCAGAAGTACACAGTCAAAGAGGCACCGTGTTCGTCTGAATTGGCACACAGTCTTAAGATGTCAGAAAGAGAGATCTCCCTGCACTTTCAGCTGCGTGTCTCTCAGGCCCCTTTTGTTCCTCTGTTAAAGGGGATTCGTGAACAAAACAAAATTGGCAAACCGTTCTGTATTTGGGGACGCGGTGGGTGTGGGGGGGTTGGTGGTGGGTATGAGAGGGAATTTGGATCGGCACTCGAGGTGGGAGCCCAGTTTCCTGTGGAATCGGGCAATCAGCTGATTTTTGCAATGCTTAGAAGTCTCCAACGATGTTGCAGCCTTGCTTGGTGGCAGCGTTTAATGTCTCCCTCCTGATTAACATGGGGCAATTAAGAGGTGCGGTATGAGGAGAATGAGAGCCCAGGGAGTCATGAATCATGGTGAAGTCCTGTGCAAGCCGCGCAGCGACGGTTTTTAATCTAACTGATTGGAAGGATGTCAATGCAGAGGAGATTTACCAGAATGATGCCAGGGACAAGGGGCTCCAGTTATGTGGAGAGACTGGAGAAGCTGGGATTGTTCCCCTTGGAGCAGAGAAGGTTAAGGGGAGATTTAACAGAGGGTTCAAAATCAGGAGGGGTTTTGATAGAGTAAATGAGGAGAAACTGTTTCCACTGGCAGGAGGGTCGGTAACCAGAGGACACAGATTTAAGATAATCGGCAAAAGAACCCGAGGGGAGATGAGGAGAATTTTTTTTACGCAGCGAGTTGTTACGATCTGGAATGTGCCGCCTGAAAGGGCGGTGGAAGCAGATTCAATAATAACTTTCAAAAGGGAATTGGATATAGACCTGAAGGGGAAAAATCAGTGGGGCTATGGGGAAAGTGTGGGGGAGTGGGACTAATCAGATAGCTGTTTCAAAGAGCCGGCGCAGGCACGATGGGCCGAATGGCCTCCCTCTGTGCTGTAAGATTCTATGACTCTGATTGCATCACACGTTTCCAGTTTCCTCGTGGGGGGAATCGCAAAGAAGCTGAAGCCATCTCACTCAATGTACATACAGGTGCACTATTCAGTGGGGGGGGGGGGCGGGGGCAGTGGTAGGGAGGGGGCACTGGCTGGGTTAGCCTTGTCTCAATGGCACTCTCGCTGCAGAATGTTGTGGGTTCAAGCCCCACTCCAGAGACTTGAGCACATAATCCAGGCTGACACTCCAGTGCAGTACTGAGGGAGTGCTGCACTGTCAGAGGTGCCTCCTTTCAGATGAGGTGTTAAACCGAGGGCCTGTCTGCCCTCGCAGGTGGATGCAAAAGATCCCACAGCACTATTTCGAAGAAGAGCAGGGGAGTTCTCCCCGGTGTCCTGGGCCAATATTTATCCCTCAACCAACACATAAAACAGATTATCTGGTCATTAGCTCATTGCTGTTTGTGGGATCTTGCTGTGCGCAAATTGGCTGCTGTGTTTCCTACATTACAACAGTGCCCACACTTCAAACATACTTCATTGGCTGTAAAGCACTTTGGGACGTCCTGATTCGCGAAAGGTGCTATATGAATGCAGAGTTCTTTCTTTGGATAGCAGAAACCTTTGGTCATTTTTCCAATCTCTAATCCAGGAACACTGGGCTAGAAATTGGGCCGTCTAATGCCCGTCGTTTCGGCGCTAAGCGGCCTTCCGAAGTGCCAAGATGGCATCTTAACTGCGCACGCATGTTTCTAGCGAGACGTGCGCCGGACGCCATCTTGGTGTAGGTATTAGTGCAGGCGCAGAGAGCGAATGCCGGCAGCATGTAAAGTAAGGAGAAAATGGATACAAGCAGTGTGCAACGCTGATTTAAAGTGATAGACACCATTTTGGGACTTAATGCTCCACTCAACGCACAGTCTTAACCACGACTATCTGGACATGTCTTAGAGTGCCTGGAGGACCCCCCACCAGCGCTATTTAAAGGGACCATGCAGGATTTACAGGTTAGTTGCTGGATTATTGCTTCAGGCTGCTGATGCTTTTGTACCTATTTTTTGGAGGTCTCCTATACTTGAATACTAGGACGCGGGGACATAGCCTAACATTTAGAGCCAGGATGCGCAGGAGTGAAGTTAGGAAACGCTTCTACACGCAAAGGGTGGGAGACATTTGAAACACTCTTCTGCAGACGGCAGTTGATGCTAACTCAACTGTGAATTTTAAATCTGAGATTGATGATTTCTGTAAACTAAGGGTATTAAGTGATATGGGGCTAAGGCGGGTATATGGAGTTAGGTCACAGGTCCACCATGATCTCATTGAATGGTGGAACAGGCTCGAGGGGCTAAATGCCACTGCCACTTGCTGCCTCCTGATATGCGCCACCTTCTCCTGCAAGAAAGCGGGACGTGTGTCTGGGTGATGTGCCTGTCATGGTTGAATAGTTGCCAGTGTGTGTGGCCTGTGAGTAGTGGGTGGGAAGCTTGCAACATTGGTAATGTGTAAGGGTGAGAGGAAGCTTCTGATAGGACGAGTTGAGTACTGATGGAAAGAGTTTGTTGGTATGTGGGTGATGGGGGTGTCGTGTGTGGACCAGTGGATGCGGCCAGTGGTGCAGTTGGTCGAGGACGCCACTTGACAATTGACCACACTCACTTCTTCCTGCACTGCATCCATGTTCGTGGTGCTGTGCGCCTGGCATTGACGTCGTCCCCCGCTGCCTCCCACTGCCTTTTGAGCATATGTCTGGAGAGCCTCTTGCCCACCCCCTAACCTGCAGATATAGGATGTCCCTCCTTCTGTTCACCTCTTGCACCAAAGCCACTGGTGCATCATCAGAGAACCTTGGTGCATGCACTCTCGCAGGCCTGGTACCAACTCGGAACGGCAGGTTGGTGAGGTCTGGCCTGCAGATTGGAGGATGCGGGAATTAGGAGTGCGCAACCTTTATTCAACGTTTTACCATAACTTATCTGTTTGTTAACATAGGGACGGGACCTGCATCTGCGTATTACGGTGTGTGATGTCTGATCTCCGTTCAGACTCCGTGCAGACAGCAGACTGTTATTTTCAGCAAGTAACAGGCACCGGCTACCTTTAAGAGATTTAAAGAGACATCCTCCCTTTAAGAGATTCGGGCTCCCCCTGCTGGTGGAAAGTGTGCATTTCCTTGACTGCTCGTGTCAGGCTCGGTTTTTAACACTGCTGTCAGGTGAGTACTGAGGCCAGACGGATGTATTGTCCTGCCTGCGCGGGTTAGTCGCGGATCGCGGGATCCGCGTCCGGCTTCCGGCCTGATTGAATATAACCCCCACTGTCTCACAACCGTCGTCTTTAGGGTGAACACTTGTTCATCAAACTGCTGCACTGAAGCTCGCTGGGGACACGTTTTGTGTATAAAGTTCCCAGATCGGCCATGTGCCACTCATTAAGATTAGCAATCACTCATCTTGATTTAAAACAGTGACCTGTTTTAATGAATGCCACTCTTCAAAAATAAACACGGCTCTATTTGTTTAACTGGGCTGGCAGGGATTCTGTTCCTGAGCATAAATGTCACTCTTAATATCTCCGCAGTGCTGGCAGCTTGGGGGACTTCGTACAGTCATAGAATTATAGACTCGCACAACACAGAATGAGGCCACTTGGCCCATCGTGCCTGTGCTGGCTTTTTGAAACAGCTATCAAATTAGTCCCATCTGCTCTTTCCCCATAGCCCTGCAATGTCTTCCTTTTCAAGTATTTATCCAATTCTCTTTTGAAAGTTATTATTGCATCTGCTTCCACCACCCTTTCAGGCAGCGCGTTCCAGATCAGAACAATCGCTGCTTAAAAAAAATTCTCCTCGTCTCCAGCCTGTTTTTTTTGCCAATTATCTTACATCTGTATCCTCTGGTTACCAGCTGTCCTGCCAATGGAAAGAGTTTCTCCCTATCTACCCTATCAAAGCCCTTCGCAATTTTGATCACCTCTATTAAATCTCCCCTTAACCTTCTCTGCTCTAAGGAGAACAACCCCAGCTTCTCCAGTCTCTCCATAAAACTGAAGTCCCTCATCCCTGGTACCATTCTAGTAAATTCTCCTCTGCACCCTCTCTAGGGTCTTGACATCTTTCCTAAAGTGTGGTGCCCAGAAATGGACACAATACTCCAGCTGAGGTCTAACCAGTGATGGTGGCTTTTCATCTCTCTCAAAGGTCAAAAGAAGGAACTCACATTTATTTAGTGCCCAGAACATGCTCAGGACGTCCCAAAACACTTGGCAACCAATGAATTAGCATCTGGAGTGAAAACCCACAAAACAATGGGTGGTCTCTCTCATCTCCTCATTCCGTCTTTCAGATGAGATGTTAAACTGAAGCCTGGTCAGCATCTTCCAGTGGACAGTAAGGATCCCACGGCACTGTTCGAGGAAGAGCAGGGGAGTTCTTCCAGTGTCCTGGCCAACATTCCTCCCTCAACCAATATCAGCTGATTAAATGATCATTCATCTCATAGTTTGTGGGATCTGGTTGTGCACAAAATGGCTGCCGTGTTTGCCTATATAACAACATTCGTTGCTCTACAAATAATAATTTTTTAAAAAATTCTCTCTCTCTCTCTCTCTCTCTGCCATTTTGAGTTTCTTTCTGCCTGCCTGTGTAAAAGACACAATGTATATCGAGTGTACTGGGACGTGCTAACAACGACACCTTTTGATTGGTGTGATGCTGTCCCAACATCGTATAAGATATGCGATTTGAGAACCTTTTCATTCATTCATCTGACGAAGGAGATAATCTCCGAAAGCTTGTGATTTTAAAATAAATTTGTTGGACTATAACCTGGTGTTGTAAGATTCCTTACATTTGTCCACCCCAGTCCATCACCGGCATCTCCACATCATGGCTACAAATAATAGGTGAAGGGCTTTGAACATATCTGAGACGTGATAAAGCATTGTGTACATAGGAACATAGGAACTGGAGGAGGCCATTCAGTCCCTCAAGCCTGTTCCACCATTCAATTAGATCATGGCTGATCTGCATCTTAGCTGCATCTACCCGCCTTGGTTCCATAATCCTTAATATCCTTGCCCAACAAAAATCTATCAACCTCAGTTTTTAAATTTTCAATTAACCCCCAGTCTCAACAACTTTTTGGGGGAGAGAGTTCCAGATTTCCACTACCCTTTGTGTGAAGAAGTGCTTCCTGACATCACCCCTGAACGGCCTGGCTCTAATTTTAAGGTTAGGCCCCCTTGTTCTGGACTCCCCCCACCAGAGGAAATCGTTTCTTTCTATCTACCTTATCAAATACTTTAATCATCTTAAACACTTCAATTAGATCACCCCTTAATCTTCTATACTCAAGGGAATACAAGCCTAGTCTATGCAGCCTGTCCTCATAATTTAACCCTGCAATAAGTCTTTTTGTTTTATTGACAGTGTCACTGTAGTCGGCTTTCTTTTTGGGAAGTCACTTTGGCCTTGGTTTCTCTCTGAAATGACTGCCCGTTTTGGGAGGTACGGATGCGGTAAGCAGAGTACAATGGGTTTTCAGAGTCTAGAACCTCAAATCCACTGCTAAAAAAATCTGCACTTGAATTGTCCTCCTACAAAAGCTCCTGTTCCCTTTAAGGCCCAGTGGGAGCCTGATCCACCTCATAAAGATAGAGTCAAAGGGGGCTAACCCCTCCAACCCATATCCCCCTCCCCATATTATTACCACCACTATGTAAGTGGTGATAGGAGCAGCAGGAAGCAAACCTGCCGTCCTTACCCGGTCTGGGCCTGTATGTGACTCCAGTCCCCACACCCAATGTGGCTGACTCTCAACTGCCTTCTGAAGTGCCTTAGCAAGCCCCTCAGTTGTATCAAACCGCTACACTGCAGTGGTTCGAGAACAAGGCCCACCTCCACTTTCTCAAAGCCAACTAAGGGATGGACAATAAATGCCGGCCGTGCCAGCGACGCCCACATCACGAGTATGAATAAAAAAAAATGTCAAGTTCATGCTTGCCTTGAATTTCTTCATAGTGTCTATTGACACCACTGTGTCAGCCAATAAGTTGGAGGCGGGGCAGGAATTACGGCAGGATTCACAGCAAGCAGTCTATTTTACAACAAAGTCTATTTACTCAGCAGAGTCTATTTAAACAGCGCGCTACAGCAAACAGTCCACAGAGTCTATTTAAAAAGAGTCTCTACGAACTACAGCAAACAGGACTCATGACCGAAACTGCAGCAACGTCTCCCGATAAAAGCAAGGTGATTTCTCCAGCAAAATGCAGGGATTGGAGGATAATTACATACAAACTATGTGCGTAAAATGACTCCCAGCACTGCGGTCTCCAGGGGTGATTGATGGGGGAATTACCCAATCATCTCCGTTCTGGCCGGGAATAGTGGTGTCACTATATGCAGCTGAATTTTTTTACATCCCCTAGGTGGATACCTCATTAAGGAGGCCATTCTGTGAGCTGCTACTATGACTGCATTTTGATCTGTTTAGTACTTTGGAGGTTCAGTCATTTTTTTTTTGCTGTTAATTTTAGTCAGCTCTTCTCAAGGTACTGATTACATTGGCCACATGGATTTCCCAATGGGAATCTCTCTAT
Organism: Heptranchias perlo; assembly: GCF_035084215.1. Taxonomy (NCBI): domain Eukaryota; kingdom Metazoa; phylum Chordata; class Chondrichthyes; order Hexanchiformes; family Hexanchidae; genus Heptranchias; species Heptranchias perlo. The sequence continues at coordinate 61,504,750 of NC_090340.1, read as the reverse complement.
TACATAGAATGACCTAGAGCACAGAAACAGGCCATTCAGCCCAACAGCTCTATGTCGGTGTCTATGCTCCACACAAGTCTTCTCCCACCCTACTTCATCTAACCCTATCAACATATCCTTCTATTCCTGGTCAGGTGGGCAGAAAAGTGGCAAATGGAATTCAATCCAGAGAAGTGTGAGGTAATGCATTTGGGGAGGGCAAACAAGGCAAGGGAATACACAATAAATGGGAGGATACTGAGAGGTGTAGAGAAAGAGAGGGACCGTGGAGTGCATGTCCACAGATCCCTGAAGGTAGTAGGACAGGTAGATAAGGTGGTTAAGAAGGCATACAGGATACTTTCCTTTATTAGCCGAGGCATAGAATATAAGAGCAGGAAGGTTATGCTGGAACTGTATAAAACACTGGTAAGGCCACAGCTTGAGTACTGTGTACAGTTCTGGTCACCACATTACAGGTAGGATGTAATTGCACTAGAGAGGGTGCAGAGGAGATTTACGAGGATGTTGCCAGGACTGGAGAATTTTAGCTATGAGGAAAGATTGGATAGGCTGGGGTTGTTTTCTTTGGAACAGAGGAGGGTGAGGGGAGATTTAATTGAGGTGTATAAAATTATGAGGGGGCCTAGATAGAGTGGATAGGAAGGACCTATTTCCCTTAGCAGAGAGGTCAATAACCAGGGAGCATAGATTTAAAGTAATTGGTAGAAGGATTAGAGGGGAGCTGAGGAAAATGTTTTCACCCAGAGGGTGGTGGGGGTCTGGAACTCACTGCCTGAAAGGGTGGGAGAGGCAGAAACCCTCAACTCATTTAAAAAGTACTTTGATGTGCACTTGAAGTGTCATAACCTACAGGGCTACAGGCTAAGAGCTGGAAAGTGGGATTAGGCTGGGTAGCTTTATTTTGACCGGCACAGACATGATGGGACGAATGGCCTCCTTCTGTGCCGTAAATTGTCTGTTTCTATGTTTCTCCCTCATGTGTTTATCGAGCTTCCCCTTAAATGCATCTATGCTATTTGCCTCAACTACTCCTTGTGGTGGCAAGTTCCACATTCCAACCACTCTCTGGGTAAAGAAGTTTCTCCTGAATTCCCTATTTGATTTATTAGTGATTATCTTATATCAAAATTCAAGATCCCCCAAAACCCGGAGAAAAACCCCAAAAGAAAAGGACTTTGGTCTCTTTTCTAACCATTTCAGGGTGACTCACACACATGCCGCGCCAGGAAGCATCAACCAGGGAAAAGTACTTTTCGAGGAATCCACGTCCTTTAAGGGACTCGCTTCCTCGTAGGGGCGACTGTAAGAATTCTGGGAATTCACCTTTTCCCTGAGTATGGAAAAACTTTGGCCCTTGACTAAAATCCTAAGATAGAAGGATAGCTGAGAGGTCACCAGACGAATCCACAACACACATACAGTGGAATGTGGGAGAATTACTGCTTCAGACAGGTCTCTGTTTTAATACAAAACCTACAGCAGGGGGTCGACACTCACTGCCATTGAAAGAGGCAACTGCTCCAGACATGGTGGGGCCATGTCTTTGTTTTAAAGCAAAACCCATCAACACCTAGGACGTTGGATACAAAAGGAAGCCTTGTGTGACAAGCTCTAAAATTCGGAATTAACAATGACCCTTCGGGAGAAGCAATTGCAACATGATGAGGGACCATCAAAAAAAAAGCCATCAAAGATTCTTAAGGACTTTGTAAGAACTGTTGAAACAGACATGAAGTGTTTTTTTTTAAAGTGATGAAGACCATTGTAAGAGAGGGATACTCAAGTGGAAACTCGAAACCTCTCTCTCTCTCTGGTTCTTGCTGGCTGTTGTGTGCTGCTGGTCTTGTTCTGCCTGTCTCTGGAAGGAAGAGCAGCTTCCAGCGAACAACAAGGAAAGCAGTTCGACAGGGAAGGTCAGCAGCTCTAGAAGCAGGCCGACACACAAGAAGAAACCAGAGCAACAGTCCCAGTAACCATCAGACACTTCACGGCAACAAGGGCCTTACGAAACAACCAACCGAGTATTACCACCAACCAACCGGGTAATATTGGGCCACCGCGACCAATGAAAACCAACTCGGGAGAAAACCGAAGATCCACAAAGTTTCCACTCTACGATCTATTCCTGACTTACCTCTGGGTGAATTACTGTCAAAGATTCGTTTGGTGAGCATTATCTCTGGCCCTTTAGAGTCCAACTTAGCTAGTACAGTGGGATTGGGAGGGGGGAGGTATCTTTCTACTGTAATTTCCATTGTGTGTACCGAAGTGTTCCCTATTTTGTTAGAGTGTTAAGATTGTTGTGTTGTATTTTCTCTCTTGAATAAAGGTCAAAGTTTCTTGCACCAAAACCAGTTGTCTGCTGCACTTTGTCACAACCCCCAAATAAGTCCAAGGTCTAGAAGCCAGGGAGTGGGAGCGATTCGAACTGCTCAGAAGTCAGAGGTGAAGCTGACATACACCACCACCCCCTACAACCTTTCCTGATAAGGATATCCTCTCAATTTTGGTATCATCCTTGTAAATCTTTTTTGCCCCTTCTCCATTGCTTCTATATCCTTTTTATAATATGGAGACCAGAACTGTGCACAATACTCCAAATGTGGTCTAACCAAGGTTCGATACAAGTTTAACATAACCTCTCTGATTTTCAATTCTATCCCTCTAGAAATGAACCCCAGTGCTTGGTTTGTTTTTTTTATGGCCTTATTAACCTGCATCACTACTTTAGTGCTTACGCCAAGAAGAGGAGGAGGAGGAGGAGGAGGAGGATGAAGACATAGAAGAGGTCAGGTTAGAGACTCTTAGAGTCTGGCATCGCAGCAGTTGTCTCTTTGTTACACACACATAACCACTCACCAGGGTCTGCAGAGCAAGAAGGTTTGACTTAGACCTTTCTGACCATCAGTGCCTCAGAAGGCTGCTCTTCACCCTGGAGGTTACTGGGGAGATAAGTCAACTCGTGACCGATGACTTGCAGCCCACTTCCATCAGGATCAGTAAAAGTGACCATGAAGCTGTCGGATTGTCGTAAAATCCCTGATGTCCTTTAGGGAAGGAAAAGCACACAAAAAAGATATGGAAAGACCCTCCGAAAAGAGACTGTCTGTGTTCTACATATAACCTTTTAACACTTCTTTCCTCTTTGGCATTGAAATGTGATTTGTCAGGACTGATCAGGCCGATTATCTTGGACCTTCATTGCCTTTAGCAGAATTCAAATAGCAAGTAAGCTCGGAACCCATCTTCATGCTTGATTGCTTCCTGAGAGTTCTGAGATAATCCCTCGATTGATGGACAGAAGTGTTTGATCTATCAGAATCTATCTCGTAGGTGTTTAATTGAAGTTTTCAAGAGGGGAAAAAATAAATCTGCAGCTCACATGGAATGCAAATGAGCACCAGAGCACAGTCCTCCCAGTGTGGCATTTTGAATCTCGCTGTACTTGATAGCAGGTCCCAAAGATGCCTGGGTCAAATCATAGAATTTTACAGCACGGAAGGAGGCCATTCGGCCCATCGCACCTGTGCTGTCTCTTTGAAAGAGGTTATCCAATTAGTTCCACTACCCCAACTCTTTCCCCATAGCCCTGAAAATGTTTCCTTTTTCAAGTCTGGAACCAATTCCCCTTTGAAAGTTACTATTGAATCTGCTTTCACCGCCCTTTCAGGCAGCACATTCCAGATCATCACAACTCACCGCGTAAAAAATATTCTCTCCATCCCCCCTTTAAACAGTTCTGGGCGTTGCACCTTAGAAAGGATATATTGGCCTTGGAAGGAGTGTCGTGCAGATTCACCAGAATGTTACCAGGACTCCAAGGGTTAGATTATGAGGAGAGATTCCATAAACTAGGCTTGTATTCCCTGGAATATCGAAGGTTAAAAGGTGATTTGATTGAGGTTTTTAGGATTTTGAAAGGAATTGATAGAGTAGATGGAGAGAAATGTTTTCCTCTGGTGGGGGAGTCTAGGACAAGGGGACATAACCTTAAAATCAGAGCCAGGCCGTTCAGGAGAGACGTTAGGGAATCACTTCTTCACACAGAGGGTGGTAGAAATGTGGAACTCTCTCCAACAAAAAGCAGTAGATGCTAGCTCAATTAATCATTTTAAATCTGAGATCGATAGATTTTTGTTAGCCAAGGGTATTAAGGGATGTGGAGCCAAGGCGTAAATGGAGCCAGTCATGATCTCATTTTCTGGCGGAGCGTGCTTGAGGGGCTGAATGGCCCACTCCTGTTCCTAAGTGCTTACAAAGATTTAGCATAACCTCTCTATTTATAAATGCCAGAATTCCGTATAATCATCCTGAAATATCTGTGCATCAAGGGATGGCTGAAGACAAAAGTGAAATTCTTTGAAACAACGGAGAGACCTCGGTCGATGGAAGCTGTAGAAGAAGACAAAACCAGCTCTTTACAACAACTTGAATTTATATAACACCTTTAGCGTAGTAAAACGTCCCAAGTCGCTTCACAGCCAATTAAGTATTTTTGAAGTGTAGTCACTGTTGTAATGTAGGAAAACGCAGCAGCCAATTTGCACACAGCAAGATCCAGCAAATAGCAATGAGAGAGATGACCAGATAATTTGTTTCAGTGATGTTAGTTGAGGGATAAACATTGGCCAGGACACCGGGGAGAACTCCCCTGCTCTTCTTCAAAATAGTGCCATGGGATCTTTTACGTCCACCTGAAACTTCTCATCTGAAAGACTGCACCTCTGACTGTGCAACACTTCCTCAGTGCTGCACTGGGAGTGTCCACCCTCGATTTTGTGCTCAAGTCCCTGCAGTGGGACTTGAACCCACGACTTTCTGACTCAGAGGCAGGTGTGCTGCCGTAGAACCCTGATTTTCTTTTTTTCTCTCTCTCCATCGCTGCTTTCTAGTCTCTCTCTGTTTTATCAATATTACTATGGTCGCTGCTTCTTTAAACATTTCCTTATTATTCCCCCTAATATTCCCACTCCAATTACACACTGTTCCTCCTCTTTCCATCTTCGCCGTGTCAAAATCAAGACTCATTTCACCATTTCCTGTGGATCTTCTCTGTTTCTTATTCCTATTCTAACCTGCAGGCTTAGAAAATCCAAGGTAGGTCTCATCTGATTGTTACTTCTTAATTTATCTTATCTCTTCTACTCTTTTCGATCCAGGCGGTGTCTTCTATAATGGCCCTTCACTTGGGTTTCACAATGATAAGAGCACTGCCCGCCCTCAGCTTGTGCTAACGATCAGATCGTTAGTACGACATGACCTGGTATAGGTTCCTGTCCAAGGGGGATTATTGGACCTTCACAAGTATACAAATGGAGCTGGAGAATCAGTCACCACTGTGATTAATCAGGGTCATGGATAAGCAGACAGACATCTAACTGAATTAAACAGGCACATGATACACTGTCAGTAAACAGGAACATATCATTCATGCCTAGTGTTCAATAGTGCATCTCATAGGGACATCGGAACAGGTGGAGGCCATTCAGCCCCTCGAGCCTGTTACTCCATTCAATTATAAACAATTTTACAACATCAAGTTATAGTCCAACAAATTTATTTTAAATTTCACAAGCTTTCGGAGGCTTCCTCCTTCCTCAGGTGAATGTTTTGGACCTCCACAACATTCACCTGAGGAAGGAGGAAGCCTCCGAAAGCTTGTGAAATTTAAAATAAATTTGTTGGACTATAACTTGGTGTTGTAAAATTGTTTACAATTGTCAACCCCAGTCCATCACCGGCATCTCCACATCATGGCTTCCATTCAATTAGATCATGGCTGATCTGTATCTCAACTCCATCTACCTGTTCCATAACCCTTAATACCCTTACCCAACAAAAATCTATCAATCTCAGTTTTGACCTTTTTAATTAACCCCCAGCCTCAACAGCTTTTTGGGGGCGAGTTTTCCAGATTTCCACTCCCCTTTGTGTGAATTAGTGCTTCCTGACATCACCCCTGAAAGGCTTAGCTCTAATTTTAAGGTTATGCCCCCTTATTCTGGACTCTCCCACTAAAGGAAATAGTTTCTCTCTATCCACCCTGTCAAATCCTTTGATCATCTTCATAGAATCATAGAATGGGTACAGCACAGAAGGAGGCCATTCAGCCCATCGAGCCCGTGCCGGCTCTTAAACACCTCAATTAGATTTCGGCTTCAACTCCTGAACATGAAAGGTACAGCCTGACTAAAAAGAGCTGGTTGGAGCCACACTAACCACCCGTGTTTGACGTGTACAGTCGGCGTTCTAGGGGGCACTGTTCACGTGTGCGGACTCTGGTCAGTGCGGACTAAGCCCCTTCTCCCAAGGACCCCTCCCAAGCTCCGACCGGCTGCCTCTGCCTCTCCTGCTGTGGCTGAAGATGACATATGCTACGGGGGAGAATTCTCCTCCGATCTGCCCGTAGTGTACAGTAAGAATACCAGAAGATAGGGGCCTGGGAGCAGCACTGGGGCAAAGGGCAAGGCGCAAGGGGCAAAGGGCAATCAGTGGGTCTGGGGGGAAGGAAAGACATTTCCAGTGCATTTCCAGTGGAGACAGGGGAAAAGGCAGGAACACTTTTTTTGAAAAGCCAAATTCACTTAGATAGAATCATAGAATCTTACAACACAGAAGGAGGCCATTCGGCCCATCTTGCTTGTGTCGCCTCTTTGAAAGATCTATCCAATTAGTCCCATTCCTCACGCTCTTTCCCCATAGCCCTGCAAATTTTTCCTTTCCAAGCATATCTCGAATTCCCTTTTGAAAGTTATTATTGAATCTGCTTTCAGGCCGCTCATTCCAGATCATAACGGCTCGCGGTGTGGAGACTTTTCTGCTCATCTCCCCCCTGGTTTCTTTGCCAGTTATCTTAAATCTGAGTCCTCTGGCTACCTTTTCATCCTTTCAAAAAAGTGAAGTTGTTCCATGGTGAAAAATGAACCAGAATGCACCATTTTTAATGTACAAATTCTGTATTTTTCAGAGGAGTTCCATAAAAATAAATCTTGTGCTCTCAACATTTGTATCCCTCTCAGGATTTCATGTACTTCAACTGAAGGAATGTTGGGTATCTTTATACCTTAAGTAACAAACCCACGTCCCGCTGCACTTTCAGTGTAGTTGATTGCTTTCACGTCACGTTTCTGCCCAAGATAATTTTTGAATTCTTAGCTTTTTTTTGGGAAGGGGAGGGTGCTGTGCCAACTCTTTTGGTCAACCTTTGTTAGTTCACTTGGTTGGCATATATGACGCTGTCCTTTCACCTCCAAGGCATGGGTTAGAATCCAAATCTGACTGATGGACTGATTGGGTCTGTCATAGACTAATTGATGGAGATCGATTGCTATGATTAGTCAACAACTCCATTATCCTTGTATCATGCGACTACCAGGATTGTGGAAGGCGAACCAGAAGGACCTTGGTCTTTTTTTGTCTGGCAATTCCCACGTTCTCACAATAGAAGCTTTTTCTCCCTGGCACCTGTAAGGGTCATCCTCAATTTAGTTTTTCTTAGGCACTGGTCCATAGCATAAAGCTTCTCATAATTCTCCTGCCATTAGCATTTGTTTAGGCTCAATGGGAGCGAAATCAGTCTTTGGCAGCAGAGCAAAAACAGGCAATACCGAATTGGTGTCCTGTTTTACACCTGCCTGGGAAACAGAATCGGGCGGGGTGTAAAATGGAGGGGGGGGAAGGCGGGATTTGTTATCCCCCCGTTTTGCGCTACTGCCTAAAACCAATTTCTCCCCCAGTGAGGCTGGTGTGAATAATGGGTAAAGGCACATGGGTGGCTGTAGGGGGGGCGGTCTCCTGAGGTTGGTGTTGGGGCAGTGTAGAGAGAGCTTTAGCCTGCATCTGCTCGATTAGAAACGTTCCCACACATTGGAAAGTGAATTGGGACGCATGAGATCCATAAAGCCAACGATGAGTAGGTACAAGAGACACCAGAGACCAACTTAAGGGGTTTCTGTGTCTCCTTAAAGACAATTTGGTACTTTGAGTTCCAAATCTATTGCAATAAATTTTATTTTTGAACATGCCCAAGCTTGAGGTAGTGACTGGTTGACCTTAGTGGTTTGTGCTTTTGATTTGACATGTTACTATATGTATCCCAGGTGGGTAAGATATCAGGCTAGTTATTGACCTCAATTACAGACACAAATACAGGAAGACAGGCAGTGTATTAATGAGTCCTTACAGGCCTCGCTGAAAAGATAAGGGTCATTTATTTATCCGCTTGGTGTGCTAATTCTCTTTGATTGACCCTGCGTGGTTTTTTTTCTTTTACAGTACTCAGGTAACAGGCTGATGAGATGCTGTGGGAGTGCCCCCGTGCTTCACAGTTCAGGCGCAAGTCAAACGTTCTAGGGGAACGGGACAGCATCTGTCTTTCAGGCATGCCTCTTAAGCCGGGTCCTCCTCGGCTGTCAGACAATTTACATGCAAATGCGGGACTGCGAGCAAGCCATGTAGAACAATTAGCAGAGCACGACCGACAATTCAGAGGCAATGATCTAAACCCTCGCAAATCCTATTCAACTGTGGGAGACTGGGCAGACTCCTGGCAGCAAGCCTTCCATCCGCACATAAACACAACCCCTTGTATTAATAAGCATAGCAACCAACACTTAACCTTGCTCTTTAAAGGCACGGTTTTCTTTTTTGATGAAGTTTGAAGAGTCTTACCAGCTCAGGGCCTTGTTCTGTCTGCCAGTGTGTGTCTGCTGAGAGTGAGACTAATACCCTTGATATTTCATGGACTCAGGAAAAGAAAACTGGGAGGCTTTCATGAAGAGGCAAGTTATTTAACCTGGGCTGTAAGCGCAGAACTAGAGGACACGGCTATAAAATGAAAAGCCCCTTGAGCAAGGCCGGAGATTAGAAGGAATTTTTTGACTTATTTCCCCATCCCCCAGATCAGTGGGAATGTGGAATAGATTCCTTGGCTAATGCTGTGTCAATTAACACAGGAGCAGGATGAAGAGCGGGATTAAGATTTTATCAACAGAAGTCCAGTTGGAGATGATTGAATCTGTGTGGCGCGTGTCGGTTCTTCGGGGGTGCTGGTCCAGTGCCCGGCGGGGGAGGGGGGACGGGGACGTACCCAGTTAGAGGTGAAAAGATGTGGGCATGGATAGGTAGTTTGCTTGACCTTATTTTGAGGGATGGGGGAAGTAGGAGGATATTTGTGGATCCTTTGCTCAGGAGATTAAATGGGTGGTGGGACGGGGGGGGGTCCACGATAAAGCAGATCGTGTGTGGTCTGCGCGAGTATCTGACCTGACGGTCCGGATGTCCTTCTCTTGATCCGTGCTCTTATTAACTCTTCATTAGACTTGGCGTTAGCCTTGCCTCGCACTCACTCGCCTCTGAGCCAGAAGGTCTCGGGTTCAAGCCCAGAGAGTCGGGCTCTTTGGAGCCCCAAAATCCAGGCTGACACTCCCAGGGTCAGCACTGAGGGAGGTACTTTTTCAAGTGTAGTCACTGTTGTAATGTAGGGAAACGCAACAGCCAATTTGCGCACAGCAAGGTCCCACAAACAGCAATGTGATAATGATCATATAATCTGTTTTTTAGTGATTTTGGTTGAGGGATAAATGTTGGCCCAGGACACTGGCGAGAACTCTCCTGCCCTTACTTAAAACAGTCTCATGGGAACTTTTACATCCGCCTGAGAGGGCAAACGGGGCCTCAGTTTAATGTCTCATCCGAAAGACGGCACCTTCGACAGTGCAGCACTCCCTCAGTACTGGGAGACATTCACCTGAGGAAGGAGGAAGCCTCCGAAAGCTTGTAAATTTCAAATAAAATCGTTGGACTATAACTTGGTGTTGTAAAATTGTTTACAATTGTCAACCCCAGTCCATCATCGGCATCTCCACATCAGTACTGGCACTGGGAATATCAGCCTAGATTACGAGTTTAAGTCCCTGGAGCGGGGACTTAAACCCACAACCTTCTGACTTAAAGGCAGGAGTGCTGCCCACTGAGCCACGGTTGGCACCAGGCAAGCTCCCTCCTGCCTTGGCGCTTCTTAATTATAAAGAGGAGGTTAAAAAAAAAGGGAATTGGACCCGTCTAGTTCCCGGAGAAAGGTGGGATTTCCGCTCTGCTTTGAGTGAAGGAATAAGACAGGAAAAAAAATTAAAGCTTTGAAAATCTCTTTCCGTCTTGCTTGTGAAAGCCAGCGACCTACAGTAATAAAAGATTGTGGCGAAGCCCCCAGGCAAGTCTAACCTGCTGCATGGCAGGCCCATTACTGAGACAAGGCAACCTGTAACCGAACAGGCCTAGTGCAAAGAATGAATTGGATGTGGAGTGTCGTATGTTTTCCGCGAAGGAAACTGGTCCCGACGGCTGACTCTTACCCTCCATCTGAACCCAAGGGAAATACGCTGTGCACAATGTTTAAGTTCCAGGCTAACACACCCAGTGCCAGTACCTGCACTGTCGGAGGTGCTGTCTTTCAGATGAGACGTTAAACCGAGGTTTCGTCTGCCCTCTCAGGTGGACGTAAAAGATCCCGCGGCCAAAGGAAAGCCGGGGAATTCTCCCTGGTGCCCTGACCAATATTTATCCCTCAACCAACATCAACAAAAAACAGATTATCTGCTCATTATTACATTGCTGTCTGTGGGATCTTGCTGTGCGCAAATTAGTGCCGCGTTTCCTACATTGCAACAGTGACTACACTTCAAAAAGTACTTCATTGGCTGTAAAGCACTCTGGGACGTCCTGAGGTGGTGAAAGGCGCTATAGAAATGCAAGTTCTTTCTTTCCTCTTTCTTTAAAAAGTGCCGTCCTGGAATCCATTAATGGGCAGACTCATAAAAAGCTCTTGAAAGAAGAAAGACTGTGAACACAGGAGCTCAAGCGGGGCCAAGATAAACTCAGGGAGACACGGATTGCTCTCCGCAGCAGTGATACAAGGTCGCTCGCTCAGATGAGTGGCGCTGGGGAAGGTCCAAGCAGATGGGCCATCGGCTGCTTATTGTTTCGACAGATGTTACGGTGACCTTGGCCACTTGCCTGAGACCATCGGAGGCCTACCCCCCACGCACAGCTGGGGAGGGGTGGAGGGGGTGGGGGGGGTGGGGGTAGGCATGTGTGAGACCACCCTATAGCACTCCCGCACCGGGACGCGGACGCTGATACCATCCGCTCTCTGGTTGCAGTCCCCTGGTGATTACTTGAGCCCATGGACTCTCTCCTTCTCTCTCCCTCTCTCCCTCTCTATCTTGAGCTCGTCCTTCAGATGAAAACAAACGGGACGTTTGTACTTCAGCACCTGGCCTGCATATTCTCTGAGCGACACATAAGGTTTCCATTTACCGAGGAAGTGGGATCAAATTCAAAGTCCTTCATTCCGAAAAGTAGTAAACAGAGTTCAGGCTATTAACCGTCCATCTCAGGATGAGAAAGGCCTTTTGTTTCACCACCCTGTTGCTAGGTGCAAACGAGGGGAACTTTCTCAGCCACATTCTACAACAAAAAGGGGCACAGGGCCTAACATCTCGGTGAATGGCTAAGGCCCCTAGTGCAGGACATTGGGGGCGGTGGGAGGGTCCTGCGAAAGATGTGCGTGTGTGTACATGTGTGTGCACATGTGTGTGTGCGCGTGCGTGCGTATGTGTATACGTGTGTGTGCATGTGCACGTGTGCGTGTGCGCGTGCATGCTTGTGCGTGTGCATGTGTGCGCATGTACGCGCGTGTGTGCGTGTGTGTGTGTGTGTGCGCATGTACGCGTGTGTGCGTGTGCGTGTGTGCATGTGTGCGCATGTACACGTGTGTGTGTGTGTGTGTGTGTGTGTGTGGACATCGGGTGAGAAGAGGTTTGCGTTCGGTGATGATGAGAAGCCCAGACGAGGGTCAAGTGAAGAAAGAAGGTTTAACTAGTTTACAGAGCGGACGGTGAACCGATTGTGCCAGACTGACCGGGAATGCCGTGGGAGGAACGCAGTGTCGGCAAATTCAAGCGGGAACTGGACAGACGGCTGGCAGAGAGAGGAATCGAGAGGTGTGGGAGAGAAAGAGCAGTGTATGGAATTCTGTGAACATGGGAACCAACCAGGTGGATGGCAGTGAACTTCCCTGGTCCTGCACATTACTGTGTCCCTAGTGAAAGATTAGACAAATTAGCGCTCCTGGTGCGGGGATTCACTCATCGGGAACGCTGACTGAAATATTAGACTCTGAGGTTCGGGTTCCTCAACCTGTCTGATTTCCTGACCATTAATTTTAACAGGTGGAAAGGTCATGAATCGGGCCCACAAAGCTTTGCACGAGGAGGCACGAGGGGCTGAATGGCCTACCCCTGTTCCTATGTTCCTATGTACCTGATATTAGCACTTCCAGTGCACGAATCGCTACCTCTTTATTACAAATTCTTTCATTACATGCCTCTCATTAGGACAGGTATTTGAGCAACAACTTGCATTTACATAGGGCGGGAATTAAAATGAGGCAAGAGGGGACGTTCTGGCTCGATTTTCTCTCTGTCCGCACCTAGGGCGCCCATTTTGAGGGGCCGTAGGCTTTACAAGTAGCCTTGAGGACTGTAAGAGAGGCAGACGGGCACCACACAGGGCCAACTGGTGAACCCCTTTTCTTCACTGGGACATCGGCGCGCGGCATCAGCCAGAAGTCCCCGACTGCGACAGTTATTGCTGCTGGTGCTGCAGGCCTCCGCCGTACTCCCTGGCACTAGGCCTGACCGTGGTGGGGGAAGGTGGGTTTGCACCAACGTTGAAGCCGGGTCGTTTAAATGACCCAGCCCATTAAATTTGGACATGAAGAGACTTGGACAGCACCCGGGGAAGGGGGAGGCGCCAGGATAATCACCAATCACTGCTAAAATGAAACCTCTTCACACCATGAACTCTTAGAAAGCAGGGCTCGCATTTATATAGTGACTTTCATGACCTCAGGACGTCCCAAAGCGCTTTACAGCCAAGTATAGTCACTGTTGTAATGCAGGAAATGCGGCAGCCAATTTGCGCACAGCAAGGTCCCACAAACAGCAATGAGGTAATGACCAAATAATCTGTTTTTTAGTGATGTTGGTTGAGGGATAAATATTGACCAGGATGTCGGGGAGAGCTCCCCCGGCCTTTCTTCTGTCCTCTCAGATTGACGTAAAAGATCCCACGGCCCTATTGAAGAGGAGCAGCGTTTCCTGCCCACACATTTTTATCTCAATCAATGTCACTAAAACAGATTATCTGGTCATTTATCTCATCGCTGTTTGTGGGATCTTGCTGTGTGCAAATTGGCTGCCGCGTTTCCTACATTACAACAGTGACAACACTTCAAAAGTAACTTCATTGACTATACAAAACCCTGGTTAGACCACACCTGGAGCACTGTGAGCAGTTCTGGGCACCGCACCTTCGGAAGGACATATTGGCCTTGGAGGGAGTGCAGCGTAGGTTTACTAGAATGATACTCGGACTTCAAGGGTTAAGTTACGAGGAGACATTGCACAAATTGGGGTTGTATTCTCCAGAGTTTCAAAGGTTAAGGGGTGATCTGATCGAAGTTTATAAGATATTAAGGGAAACGGATAGGGTGGATAGAGAGAAACTATTTCCGCTGGTTGGGGATTTTAGGAGTAGGGGGCACAGTCTAAAAATTAGAGCCAGACCTTTCAGGAGCGAGATTAGAATACATTTCTACACACAAAGGGTGGTAGAAGTTTGGAACTCTCTTCCTCAAACGGCAATTGATACCAGCTCAATTGCTAAATTTAAATCTGAGCAAGATAGCGTTTTGGCAACCAAAGGTATTAAGGGATATGGGCCAAAGGCAGGTATATGGAGCTAGATCACAGATCAGCCATGATCTTATCAAATGGCGGAGCAGGAACGAGGGGCTGAATGGCCTACTCCTGTTCCTATGTTCCTATGTAATGGGCTTTGGGATGTCCTGAGGTCGTTAAAGGTGCTGTATAAATGCAAGTTATTTCTCTCTTTCTTTCTTTCTTTCTTTCTCCATTCCTAAAGCAGCTGTCTCACACTGGGATGGTTTCCTGGGGATTGGTAGAGGCCAGAGCACTACCACTGAGCCACGGCTGGAGAATATTGGAGGAGTAAGAAAAACAGACAGAACAGAGTTTTCGCTCAGCTCCCCCAAGTGGCCGTCACAGATTTTAAGGAGTTTCTAATGCACGCGCAATTAAAAATCAATTCGAACCGTACATCTGTGCAGAGGCTTGTTCTATGATCAATCTGAGACACTCTGGCCCTGTATCTCCATCTTTGCTGTGGTGATGTGGGCAATTAAATAGAACACATTGAATATTCTGGGAGCTGGGGAGCT